>NW_027488974.1:0-175072 GCF_050948215.1 Halictus rubicundus | reverse complement strand
CTATCCTATCCTATCCTCTATCCTATCCTATCCTCTATCCTATCCTATCCTCTATCCTATCCTATCCTCTATCCTATCCTATCCTCTATCCTATACTATCCTCTATCCTATCCTATCCTCTATCCTATCCTATCCTCTATCCTATCCTATCCTATCCTCTACCGTATCCTATTCTCTATCCTATCCTCTATCCTATCGTATCCTCTATCCTATCCAATCCTCTATCCAATCCTATCCTCTAACTTATCCTATCCTCTATCCTATCTTATCCTCTGTCCTATTCTATACTCTATCCTATCCTTTCCGCCATCCTATCCTATCCTGTCCTCTATCGAATCCTATCCTCTATCCTATCCAATCCCCTATCCTATCCTCTATCCGATCCTGTCCTCTATCCTATGCTATCCTCTATAATATCGTTTCCTCTGTCCTATAATGTCCTCTATTCTATAATATCATCTATCCTATCCTATTCTCTATCCTATCCTAACCTATACTCTATCGTATCCTATCCTCTATCCTATCCAATCCTATATCCTATTCTCTATCCTATCCTATCCTCTATCGTATCCTATCCCCTATCCTATCCTATCCTCTATCCTATTCTATCCTCTATCGTATCCTATCCTCTATCCTATCCAATCTCCTATCCTATCCACTCCCCGATCCTATCCTCTATCCTACCCTTTCCTCTATCCTATCCTATCCTCTATCCTATCCTATCCTCTATCCTATCCTATCCTCTATCCTATCCTATCCTATACCCTATCCTATCCTATCCTCTATCCTATTCTATCCTCTATCCTATCCTATCCTCTATCGTCTCCTGTCCTCTATCCTATCCAATCCCCTATCCTATCCAATCCCCGATCCTATCCTCTATCCTACCCTTTCCTCTATCCTAACCTATCCTCTATCCTATCCTAGCCTCTATCGTATCCTATCCTGTATCCGATCCAATCGCCTATCCTATCATATCCTCTATCCTACCCTATCCTCTATCCTATCCTATCCTCTATCCCATCCTATCCTCTATCCCATCCTATCCTCTATCCAATCCTATCCTCTATCCTATCCTATCCTTTATCCTATCCTATCCTCTATCCTATCCTATCCTTCTCTCCTATCCTATCCTCTATCCTATCCTATCCACTATTCTATCCTATCCTCTATCCTATCCTATCCTCTATCGTCTCCTGTCCTCTATCCTATCCAATCCCCTATCCTATCCAATCCCCGATCCTATCCTCTATCCTACCCTTTCCTCTATCCTATCCTATCCTCTATCCTATCCTATCCTATCCTCTATCCTATCCTATCCTCTATCCTATCCTATCCTTCTCTCCTATCCTATCCTCTATCCTATCCTATCCTCTATGCTATCCTATCCTCTATCCTATCCTGTCCTCTATCCTATAATATCATCTATCCTATCCTATTCTCTATCCTATCCTATCCTATCCTCTACCGTATCCTATCCTGTATCCGATCCAATCCCCTATCGTATCCTCTATCCTATCCTATTCTCTATCCTATCCTCTATCCTATCGTATCCTCTATCCTATCCAATCCTATATCCTATCCTCTATCCTATCCTATCCTCTAACTTATCCTATCCTCTATCCTATCTTATCCTCTGTCCTATTCTATACTCTATCCTATCCTTTCCGCCATCATATCCTATCCTGTCCTCTATCGAATCCTATCCTCTATCCTATCCAATCCCCTATCCTATCCTCTATCCGATCCTAACCTCTATCCTATCCTATCCTCTATCCTATCCTATCCTCTATCCTATCCTATCATCTATCCTATCCTATCCTCTATCCTATCCTATCCTCTATCCTATACTATCCTCTATCCTATCCTATCCTCTATCCTATCCTATCCTCTATCCTATCCTATCCTATCCTCTACCGTATCCTATTCTCTATCCTATCCTCTATCCTATCGTATCCTCTATCCTATCCAATCCTCTATCCTATCCTATCCTCTAACTTATCCTATCCTCTATCCTATCTTATCCTCTGTCCTATTCTATACTCTATCCTATCCTTTCCGCCATCCTATCCTATCCTGTCCTCTATCGAATCCTATCCTCTATCCTATCCAATCCCCTATCCTATCCTCTATCCGATCCTGTCCTCTATCCTATGCTATCCTCTATAATATCGTTTGCTCTGTCCTATAATGTCCTCTATTCTATAATATCATCTATCCTATCCTATTCTCTATCCTATCCTAACCTATACTCTATCGTATCCTATCCTCTATCCTATCCATTCATATATCCTATTCTCTATCCTATCCTATCCTCTATCGTATCCTATCCCCTATCCTATCCCCTATCCTCTATCCTATTCTATCCTCTATCGTATCCTATCCTCTATCCTATCCAATCTCCTATCCTATCCACTCCCCGATCCTATCCTCTATCCTACCCTTTCCTCTATCCTATCCTATCCTCTATCCTATCCTATCCTCTATCCTATCCTATCCTCTATCCTATCCTATCCTCTATCCTATCCTATACCCTATCCTATCCTATCCTCTATCCTATTCTATCCTCTATCCTATCCTATCCTCTATCGTCTCCTGTCCTCTATCCTATCCAATCCCCTATCCTATCCAATCCCCGATCCTATCCTCTATCCTACCCTTTCCTCTATCCTATCCTATCCTCTATCCTATCCTAGCCTCTATCGTATCCTATCCTGTATCCGATCCAATCGCCTATCCTATCATATCCTCTATCCTACCCTATCCTCTATCCTATCCTATCCTCTATCCCATCCTATCCTCTATCCCATCCTATCCTCTATCCAATCCTATCCTCTATCCCATCCTATCCTCTATCCTATCCTATCCTCTATCCTATCCTATCCTTCTCTCCTATCCTATCCTCTATCCTATCCTATCCTCTATTCTATCCTATCCTCTATCCTATCCTATCCTCTATCGTCTCCTGTCCTCTATCCTATCCAATCCTCTATCCTATCCAATCCCCGATCCTATCCTATATCCTACCCTTTCCTCTATCCTATCCTCTATCCTATCCTATCCTATCCTCTATCCTATCCTATCCTCTATCCTATCCTATCCTCTATCCTATCCTATCCTCTATCCTATCCTATCCTCTATCCTATCCTATCCTTCTCTCCCATCCTATCCTCTATCCTATCCTATCCTCTATCCTATCCTATCCTCTATCCTATCCTGTCCTCTATCCTATAATATCATCTATCCTATCCTATTCTCTATCCTATCCTATCCTATCCTATCCTCTACCGTATCCTATCCTGTATCCGATCCAATCCCCTATCGTATCCTCTATCCTATCCTATTCTCTATCCTATCCTCTATCCTATCGTATCCTCTATCCTATCCAATCCTATATCCTATCCTCTATCCTATCCTATCCTCTAACTTATCCTATCCTCTATCCTATCTTATCCTCTGTCCTATTCTATACTCTATCCTATCCTTTCCGCCATCATATCCTATCCTGTCCTCTATCGAATCCTATCCTCTATCCTATCCTATCCTCTATCGTCTCCTGTCCTCTATCCTATCCAATCCCCTATCCTATCCAATCCCCGATCCTATCCTCTATCCTACCCTTTCCTCTATCCTATCCTATCCTCTATCCCATCCTATCCTATCCTCTATCGTATCCTCTCCTCTATCCTATCCTATCCTTCTCTCCTATCCTATCCTCTATCCTATCCTATCCTCTATGCTATCCTATCCTCTATCCTATCCTGTCCTCTATCCTATAATATCATCTATCCTATCCTATTCTCTATCCTATCCTATCCTATCCTCTACCGTATCCTATCCTGTATCCGATCCAATCCCCTATCGTATCCTCTATTCTATCCTATTCTCTAACCTATCCTCTATCCTATCGTATCCTCTATCCTATCCAATCCTATATCCTATCCTCTATCCTATCCTATCCTCTAACTTATCCTATCCTCTATCCTATCTTATCCTCTGTCCTATTCTATACTCTATCCTATCCTTTCCGCCATCATATCCTATCCTGTCCTCTATCGAATCCTATCCTCTATCCTATCCAATCCCCTATCCTATCCTCTATCCGATCCTATCCTCTATCCTATCCTATCCTCTATCCTATCCTATCCTCTATCCTATCCTATCATCTATCCTATCCTATCCTCTATCCTATCCTATCCTCTATCCTATACTATCCTCTATCCTATCCTATCCTCTATCCTATCCTATCCTCTATCCTATCCTATCCTGTCCTCTACCGTATCCTATTCTCTATCCTATCCTCTATCCAATCGTATCCTCTATCCTATCCAATCCTCTATCCTATCCTATCCTCTAACTTATCCTATCCTCCATCCTATCTTATCCTCTGTCCTATTCTATACTCTATCCTATCCTTTCCGCCATCCTATCCTATCCTGTCCTCTATCGAATCCTATCCTCTATCCTATCCAATCCCCTATCCTATCCTCTATCCGATCCTGTCCTCTATCCTATGCTATCCTCTATAATATCGTTTCCTCTGTCCTATAATGTCCTCTATTCTATAATATCATCTATCCTATCCTATTCTCTATCCTATCCTAACCTATACTCTATCGTATCCTATCCTCTATCCTATCCATTCCTATATCCTATTCTCTATCCTATCCTATCCTCTATCGTATCCTATCCCCTATCCTATCCCCTATCCTCTATCCTATTCTATCCTCTATCGTATCCTATCCTCTATCCTATCCAATCTCCTATCCTATCCACTCCCCGATCCTATCCTCTATCCTACCCTTTCCTCTATCCTATCCTATCCACTATCCTATCCTATCCTCTATCCTATCCTATCCTCTATCCTATCCTATCCTCTATCCTATCCTATACCCTATCCTATCCTATCCTCTATCCTATTCTATCCTCTATCCTATCCTATCCTCTATCGTCTCCTGTCCTCTATCCTATCCAATCCCCTATCCTATCCAATCCCCGATCCTATCCTCTATCCTACCCTTTCCTCTATCCTATCCTATCCTCTATCCTATCCTAGCCTCTATCGTATCCTATCCTGTATCCGATCCAATCGCCTATCCTATCATATCCTCTATCCTACCCTATCCTCTATCCTATCCTATCCTCTATCCCATCCTATCCTCTATCCCATCCTATCCTCTATCCAATCCTATCCTCTATCCTATCCTATCCTCTATCCTATCCTATCCTCTATCCTATCCTATCCTTCTCTCCTATCCTATCCTCTATCCTATCCTATCCTCTATTCTATCCTATCCTCTATCCTATCCTATCCTCTATCGTCTCCTGTCCTCTATCCTATCCAATCCTCTATCCTATCCAATCCCCGATCCTATCCTATATCCTACCCTTTCCTCTATCCTATCCTATCCTCTATCCTATCCTATCCTATCCTCTATCCTATCCTATCCTCTATCCTATCCTATCCTCTATCCTATACTATCCTCTATCCTATCCTATCCTCTATCCTATCCTATCCCCTATCCTATCCTATCCTATCCTCTACCGTATCCTATTCTCTATCCTATCCTCTATCCTATCGTATCCTCTATCC
Organism: Halictus rubicundus; assembly: GCF_050948215.1. Taxonomy (NCBI): domain Eukaryota; kingdom Metazoa; phylum Arthropoda; class Insecta; order Hymenoptera; family Halictidae; genus Halictus; species Halictus rubicundus. The sequence continues at coordinate 169,479 of NW_027488974.1, read as the reverse complement.
TATCCAATCCTCTATCCTATCCTATCCTCTAACTTATCCTATCCTCTATCCTATCTTATCCTCTGTCCTATTCTATACTCTATCCTATCCTTTCCGCCATCCTATCCTATCCTGTCCTCTATCGAATCCTATCCTCTATCCCATCCAATCCCCTATCCTATCCTCTATCCGATCCTGTCCTCTATCCTATGCTATCCTCTATAATATCGTTTCCTCTGTCCTATAATGTCCTCTATTCTATAATATCATCTATCCTATCCTATTCTCTATCCTATCCTAACCTATACTCTATCGTATCCTATCCTCTATCCTATCCAATCCTATATCCTATTCTCTATCCTATCCTATCCTCTATCGTATCCTATCCCCTATCCTATCCTATTCTCTATCCTATTCTATCCTCTATCGTATCCTATCCTCTATCCTATCCAATCTCCTATCCTATCCACTCCCCGATCCTATCCTCTATCCTACCCTTTCCTCTATCCTATCCTATCCTCTATCCTATCCTATCCTCTATCCTATCCTATCCTCTATCCTATCCTATCCTCTATCCTATCCTATACCCTATCCTATCCTATCCTCTATCCTATTCTATCCTCTATCCTATCCTATCCTCTATCGTCTCCTGTCCTCTATCCTATCCAATCCCCTATCCTATCCAATCCCCGATCCTATCCTCTATCCTACCCTTTCCTCTATCCTATCCTATCCTCTATCCTATCCTAGCCTCTATCGTATCCTATCCTGTATCCGATCCAATCGCCTATCCTATCATATCCTCTATCCTACCCTATCCTCTATCCTATCCTATCCTGTATCCCATCCTATCCTCTATCCCATCCTATCCTCTATCCAATCCTATCCTCTATCCTATCCTATCCTCTATCCTATCATATCCTCTATCCTATCCTATCCTCTATCCTATCCTATCCTTCTCTCCTATCCTATCCTCCATCCTATCCTATCCTCTATTCTATCCTATCCTCTATCCTATCCTATCCTCTATCGTCTCCTGTCCTCTATCCTATCCAATCCTCTATCCTATCCAATCCCCGATCCTATCCTATATCGTACCCTTTCCTCTATCCTATCCTATCCTCTATCCTATCCTATCCTATCCTCTATCCTATCGTATCCTCTATCCTATCCAATCCTATATCCTATCCTCTATCCTATCCTATCCTCTAACTTATCCTATCCTCTATCCTATACTATCCTCTATCCTATCCTATCCTCTATCCTATCCTATCCTCTATCCTATCCTATCCTATCCTCTACCGTATCCTATTCTCTATCCTATCCTCTATCCTATCGTATCCTCTATCCTATCCAATCCTCTATCCTATCCTATCCTCTAACTTATCCTATCCTCTATCCTATCCAATCCTATATCCTATTCTCTATCCTATCCTATCCTCTATCGTATCCTATACCCTATCCTATCCTATCCTCTATCCTATTCTATCCTCTATCGTATCCTATCCTCTATCCTATCCAATCTCCTATCCTATCCACTCCCCGATCCTATCCTCTATCCTACCCTTTCCTCTATCCTATCCTATCCTCTATCCTATCCTATCCTCTATCCTATCCTATCCTCTATCCTATCCTATCCTCCATCCTATCCTATCCTCTATCCTATCCTATACCCTATCCTATCCTATCCTCTATCCTATTCTATCCTCTATCCTATCCTATCCTCTATCGTCTCCTGTCCTCTATCCTATCCAATCCCCTATCCTATCCAATCCCCGATCCTATCCTCTATCCTACCCTTCCCTCTATCCTATCCTATCCTCTATCCTATCCTAGCCTCTATCGTATCCTATCCTGTATCCGATCCAATCGCTTATCCTATCATATCCTCTATCCTACCCTATCCTCTATCCTATCCTATCCTCTATCCCATCCTATCCTCTATCCCATCCTATCCTCTATCCAATCCTATCCTCTATCCTATCCTATCCTCTATCCTATCATATCCTCTATCCTATCCTATCCTCTATCCTATCCTATCCTTCTCTCCTATCCTATCCTCTATCCTATCCTATCCTCTATTCTATCCTATCCTCTATCCTATCCTATCCTCTATCGTCTCCTGTCCTCTATCCTATCCAATTCTCTATCCTATCCAATCCCCGATCCTATCCTATATCCTACCCTTTCCTCTATCCTATCCTATCCTCTATCCTATCCTATCCTATCCTCTATCCTATCCTATCCTCTATCCTATCCTATCCTTCTCTCCTATCCTATCCTCTATCCTATCCTATCCTCTATCCTATCCTATCCTCTATCCTATCCTGTCCTCTATCCTATAATATCATCTATCCTATCCTATTCTCTATCCTATCCTATCCTATCCTCTACCGTATCCTATCCTGTATCCGATCCAATCCCCTATCGTATCCTCTATCCTATCCTATACTCTATCCTATCCTCTATCCTATCCAATCCTATATCCTATCCTCTATCCTATCCTATCCTCTATCGTATCCTATCCCCTATCCTATCCTATTCTCTATCCTATTCTATCCTCTATCGTATCCTATCCTCTATCCTATCCAATCTCCTATCCTATCCACTCCCCGATCCTATCCTCTATCCTACCCTTTCCTCTATCCTATCCTATCCTCTATCCTATCCTATCCTCTATCCTATCCTATCCTCTATCCTATCCTATCCTCTATCCTATCCTATACCCTATCCTATCCTATCCTCTATCCTATTCTATCCTCTATCCTATCCTATCCTCTATCGTCTCCTGTCCTCTATCCTATCCAATCCCCTATCCTATCCAATCCCCGATCCTATCCTCTATCCTACCCTTTCCTCTATCCTATCCTATCCTCTATCCTATCCTAGCCTCTATCGTATCCTATCCTGTATCCGATCCAATCGCCTATCCTATCATATCCTCTATCCTACCCTATCCTCTATCCTATCCTATCCTGTATCCCATCCTATCCTCTATCCCATCCTATCCTCTATCCAATCCTATCCTCTATCCTATCCTATCCTCTATCCTATCATATCCTCTATCCTATCCTATCCTCTATCCTATCCTATCCTTCTCTCCTATCCTATCCTCCATCCTATCCTATCCTCTATTCTATCCTATCCTCTATCCTATCCTATCCTCTATCGTCTCCTGTCCTCTATCCTATCCAATCCTCTATCCTATCCAATCCCCGATCCTATCCTATATCGTACCCTTTCCTCTATCCTATCCTATCCTCTATCCTATCCTATCCTATCCTCTATCCTATCGTATCCTCTATCCTATCCAATCCTATATCCTATCCTCTATCCTATCCTATCCTCTAACTTATCCTATCCTCTATCCTATACTATCCTCTATCCTATCCTATCCTCTATCCTATCCTATCCTCTATCCTATCCTATCCTATCCTCTACCGTATCCTATTCTCTATCCTATCCTCTATCCTATCGTATCCTCTATCCTATCCAATCCTCTATCCTATCCTATCCTCTAACTTATCCTATCCTCTATCCTATCCAATCCTATATCCTATTCTCTATCCTATCCTATCCTCTATCGTATCCTATACCCTATCCTATCCTATCCTCTATCCTATTCTATCCTCTATCGTATCCTATCCTCTATCCTATCCAATCTCCTATCCTATCCACTCCCCGATCCTATCCTCTATCCTACCCTTTCCTCTATCCTATCCTATCCTCTATCCTATCCTATCCTCTATCCTATCCTATCCTCTATCCTATCCTATCCTCCATCCTATCCTATCCTCTATCCTATCCTATACCCTATCCTATCCTATCCTCTATCCTATTCTATCCTCTATCCTATCCTATCCTCTATCGTCTCCTGTCCTCTATCCTATCCAATCCCCTATCCTATCCAATCCCCGATCCTATCCTCTATCCTACCCTTCCCTCTATCCTATCCTATCCTCTATCCTATCCTAGCCTCTATCGTATCCTATCCTGTATCCGATCCAATCGCTTATCCTATCATATCCTCTATCCTACCCTATCCTCTATCCTATCCTATCCTCTATCCCATCCTATCCTCTATCCCATCCTATCCTCTATCCAATCCTATCCTCTATCCTATCCTATCCTCTATCCTATCATATCCTCTATCCTATCCTATCCTCTATCCTATCCTATCCTTCTCTCCTATCCTATCCTCTATCCTATCCTATCCTCTATTCTATCCTATCCTCTATCCTATCCTATCCTCTATCGTCTCCTGTCCTCTATCCTATCCAATTCTCTATCCTATCCAATCCCCGATCCTATCCTATATCCTACCCTTTCCTCTATCCTATCCTATCCTCTATCCTATCCTATCCTATCCTCTATCCTATCCTATCCTCTATCCTATCCTATCCTTCTCTCCTATCCTATCCTCTATCCTATCCTATCCTCTATCCTATCCTATCCTCTATCCTATCCTGTCCTCTATCCTATAATATCATCTATCCTATCCTATTCTCTATCCTATCCTATCCTATCCTCTACCGTATCCTATCCTGTATCCGATCCAATCCCCTATCGTATCCTCTATCCTATCCTATACTCTATCCTATCCTCTATCCTATCCAATCCTATATCCTATCCTCTATCCTATCCTATCCTCTAACTTATCCTATCCTCTATCCTATCTTATCCTCTGTCCTATTCTATACTCTATCCTATCCTTTCCGCCATCATATCCTATCCTGTCCTCTATCCAATCCTATCCTCTATCCTATCCTATTCTCTATCGTCTCCTGTCCTCTATCCTATCCAATCCCCTATCCTATCCAATCCCCGATCCTATCCTCTATCCTACCCTTTCCTCTATCCTATCCTAGTCTCTATCCTATCCTATCCTATCCTCTATCCTATCCTATCCTCTATCCTATCCTATCATTCTCTCCTATCCTATCCTCTATCCTATCCTATCCTCTATGCTATCCTATCCTCTATCCTATCCTGTCCTCTATCATATAATATCATCTATCCTATCCTATTCTCTATCCTATCCTATCCTATCCTCTACCGTATCCTATCCTGTATCCGATCCAATCCCCTATCGTATCCTCTATCCTATCCTATTCTCTATCCTATCCTATATCCTATCGTATCCTCTATCCTATCCAATCCTATATCCTATCCTCTATCCTATCCTATCCTCTAACTTATCCTATCCTCTATCCTATCTTATCCCCTGTCCTATTCTATACTCTATCCTATCCTTTCCGCCATCATATCCTATCCTGTCATCTATCGAATCCTATCCTCTATCGTATCCGATCCCCTATCCTATCCTCTATCCGATCCTATCCTCTATCCTATCATATCCTCTATAATATCGTTTCTTCTGTCCTATAATGTCCTCTATCCTATAATATCATCTATCCTATCCTATTCTCTATCCTATCCTATCCTATCCTCTATCGTATCCTATCCTCTATCCTATCCAATCCTATATCCTATTCTCTATCCTATCCTATCCTCTATCGTATCCTATCCCCTATCCTATCCTATCCTCTATCCTATTCTATCCTCTATCCTATCCTATCCTCTATCGTCTCCTGTCCTCTATCCTATCCAATCCCCTATCCTATCCAATCCCCGATCCTATCCTCTATCCTACCATTTCCTCTATCCTATCCTATCCTCTATCCTATCCTATCCTCTATGCTATCCTATCCTCTATCCTATCCTGTCCTCTATCCTATAATATCATCTATCCTATCCTATTCTCTATCCTATCCTATCCTATCCTCTACCGTATCCTATCCTGTATCCGATCCAATCCCCTATCGTATCCTCTATCCTATCCTATTCTCTATCCTATCCTATATCCTATCGTATCCTATATCCTATCCAATCCTATATCCTATCCTCTATCCTATCCTATCCTCTAACTTATCCTATCCTCTATCCTATCTTATCCCCTGTCCTATTCTATACTCTATCCTATCCTTTCCGCCATCATATCCTATCCTGTCATCTATCGAATCCTATCCTCTATCCTATCCAATCCCCTATCCTATCCTCTATCCGATCCTATCCTCTATCCTATCATATCCTCTATAATATCGTTTCTTCTGTCCTATAATGTCCTCTATCCTATAATATCATCTATCCTATCCTATTCTCTATCCTATCCTATCCTATCCTCTATCGTATCCTATCCTCTATCCTATCCAATCCTATATCCTATTCTCTATCCTATCCTATCCTCTATCGTATCCTATCCCCTATCCTATCCTATCCTCTATCCTATTCTATCCTCTATCCTATCCTATCCTCTATCCTATCCTATCCTCTATCCTATCCTATCCTCTAACTTATCCTATCCTCTATCCTATCTTATCCTCTGTCCTATTCTATACTCTATCCTATCCTTTCCGACATCATATCCTATCCTATCCTCTATCGTCTCCTGTCCTCTATCCTATCCAATCCCCTATCCTATCCAACCCCCGCTCCTATCCTCTATCCTACCCTTTCCTCTATCCTATCCTATCCTCTATCCTATCCTATCCTATCCTCTATCCTATCCTATCCTCTATCCTATCCTATCCTTCTCTCCTATCCTATCCTCTATCCTATCCTATCCTCTATGCTATCCTATCCTCTATCCTATCCTGTCCTCTATCCTATAACATCATCTATCCTATCCTATTCTCTATCCTATCCTATCCTATCCTCTACCGTATCCTATCCTGTATCCGATCCAATCCCCTATCGTATCCTCTATCCTATCCTATTCTCTATCCTATCCTCTATCCTATCGTATCCTCTATCCTATCTAATCCTATATCCTATCCTCTATCCTATCCTATCCTCTAACTTATCCTATCCTCTATCCGATCCTATCCTCTATCCTATCCTATCCTCTATCCTATCCTATCCTCTATCCTATCCTATCATCTATCCTATCCTATCCTCTATCCTATCCTATCCTCTATCCTATACTATCCTCTATCCTATCCTATCCTCTATCCTATCCTATCCTCTATCCTATCCTATCCTATCCTCTACCGTATCCTATTCTCTATCCTATCCTCTATCCTATCGTATCCTCTATCCTATCCAATCCTCTATCCTATCCTATCCTCTAACTTATCCTATCCTCTATCCTATCCAATCCTATATCCTATTCTCTATCCTATCCTATCCTCTATCGTATCCTATCCCCTATCCTATCCTATCCTCTATCCTATTCTATCCTCTATCGTATCCTATCCTCTATCCTATCCAATCTCCTATCCTATCCACTCCCCGATCCTATCCTCTATCCTACCCTTTCCTCTATCCTATCCTATCCTCTATCCTATCCTATCCTCTATCCTATCCTATCCTCTATCCTATCCTATCCTCTATCCTATCCTATACCCTATCCTATCCTATCCTCTATCCTATTCTATCCTCTATCCTATCCTATCCTCTATCGTCTCCTGTCCTCTATCCTATCCAATCCCCTATCCTATCCAATCCCCGATCCTATCCTCTATCCTACCCTTCCCTCTATCCTATCCTATCCTCTATCCTATCCTAGCCTCTATCGTATCCTATCCTGTATCCGATCCAATCGCCTATCCTATCATATCCTCTATCCTACCCTATCCTCTATCCTATCCTATCCTCTATCCCATCCTATCCTCTATCCCATCCTATCCTCTATCCAATCCTATCCTCTATCCTATCCTATCCTCTATCCTATCATATCCTCTATCCTATCCTATCCTCTATCCTATCCTATCCTTCTCTCCTATCCTATCCTCTATCCTATCCTATCCTCTATTCTATCCTATCCTCTATCCTATCCTATCCTCTATCGTCTCCTGTCCTCTATCCTATCCAATCCTCTATCCTATCCAATCCCCGATCCTATCCTATATCCTACCCTTTCCTCTATCCTATCCTATCCTCTATCCTATCCTATCCTATCCTCTATCCTATCCTATCCTCTATCCTATCCTATCCTTCTCTCCTATCCTATCCTCTATCCTATCCTATCCTCTATCCTATCCTATCCTCTATCCTATCCTGTCCTCTATCCTATAATATCATCTATCCTATCCTATTCTCTATCCTATCCTATCCTATCCTCTACCGTATCCTATCCTGTATCCGATCCAATCCCCTATCGTATCCTCTATCCTATCCTATACTCTATCCTATCCTCTATCCTATCCAATCCTATATCCTATCCTCTATCCTATCCTATCCTCTAACTTATCCTATCCTCTATCCTATCTTATCCTCTGTCCTATTCTATACTCTATCCTATCCTTTCCGCCATCATATCCTATCCTGTCCTCTATCGAATCCTATCCTCTATCCTATCCTATTCTCTATCGTCTCCTGTCCTCTATCCTATCCAATCCCCTATCCTATCCAATCCCCGATCCTATCCTCTATCATACCCTTTCCTCTATCCTATCCTAGTCTCTATCCTATCCTATCCTATCCTCTATCCTATCCTATCCTCTATCCTATCCTATCATTCTCTCCTATCCTATCCTCTATCCTATCCTATCCTCTATGCTATCCTATCCTCTATCCTATCCTGTCCTCTATCCTATAATATCATCTATCCTATCCTATTCTCTATCCTATCCTATCCTATCCTCTACCGTATCCTATCCTGTATCCGATCCAATCCCCTGTCGTATCCTCTATCCTATCCTATTCTCTATCCTATCCTATATCCTATCGTATCCTCTATCCTATCCAATCCTATATCCTATCCTCTATCCTATCCTATCCTCTAACTTATCCTATCCTCTATCCTATCTTATCCCCTGTCCTATTCTATACTCTATCCTATCCTTTCCGCCATCATATCCTATCCTGTCATCTATCGAATCCTATCCTCTATCCTATCCAATCCCCTATCCTATCTTCTATCCGATCCTATCCTCTATCCTATCATATCCTCTATAATATCGTTTCCTCTGTCCTATAATGTCCTCTATCCTATAATATCATCTATCCTATCCTATTCTCTATCCTATCCTATCCTATCCTCTATCGTATCCTATCCTCTATCCTATCCAATCCTATATCCTATTCTCTATCCTATCCTATCCTCTATCGTATCCTATCCCCTATCCTATCCTATCCTCTATCCTATTCTATCCTCTATCCTATCCTATCCTCTATCGTCTCCTGTCCTCTATCCTATCCAATCCCCTATCCTATCCAATCCCCGATCCTATCCTCTATCCTACCCTTTCCTCTATCCTATCCTATCCTCTATCCTATCCTATCCTCTATCCTATCCTCTATCCTATCCTATCCTCTATCCTATCCTATCATCTATCCTATCCTATCCTCTATCCTATCCTATCCTCTATCCTATCCTATCCTCTATCCTATCCTATCCTCTATCCTATCCTATCCTCTATCCTATCCTATCCTCTATCCTATCCTATCCTCTATCCTATCCTATCCTCTAACTTATCCTATCCTCTATCCTATCTTATCCTCTGTCCTATTCTATACTCTATCCTATCCTTTCCGACATCATATCCTATCCTATCCTCTATCGTCTCCTGTCCTCTATCCTATCCAATCCCCTATCCTATCCAATCCCCGCTCCTATCCTCTATCCTACCCTTTCCTCTATCCTATCCTATCCTCTATCCTATCCTATCCTATCCTCTATCCTATCCTATCCTCTATCCTATCCTATCCTCTATCCTATCCTATCCTTCTCTCCTATCCTATCCTCTATCCTATCCTATCCTCTACGCTATCCTATCCTCTATCCTATCCTGTCCTCTATCCTATAATATCATCTATCCTATCCTATTCTCTATCCTATCCTATCCTATCCTCTACCGTATCCTATCCTGTATCCGATCCAATCCCCTATCGTATCCTCTATCCTACCCTATTCTCTATCCTATCCTCTATCCTATCGTATCCTCTATCCTATCCAATCCTATATCCTATCCTCTATCCTATCCTATCCTCTAACTTATCCTATCCTCTATCCTATCTTATCCTCTGTCCTATCCTATCATCTATCCTATCCTATCCTCTATCCTATCCTATCCTCTATCCTATCCTATCCTCTATCCTATCCTATCCTCTATCCTATCCTATCCTCTATCCTATCCTATCCTCTATCCTATCCTATCCTCTATCCTATCCTATCCTCTAACTTATCCTATCCTCTATCCTATCTTATCCTCTGTCCTATTCTATACTCTATCCTATCCTTTCCGACATCATATCCTATCCTATCCTCTATCGTCTCCTGTCCTCTATCCTATCCAATCCCCTATCCTATCCAATCCCCGCTCCTATCCTCTATCCTACCCTTTCCTCTATCCTATCATATCCTCTATCCTATCCTATCCTATCCTCTATCCTATCCTATCCTCTATCCTATCCTATCCTCTATCCTATCCTATCCTTCTCTCCTATCCTATCCTCTATCCTATCCTATCCTCTATGCTATCCTATCCTCTATCCTATCCTGTCCTCTATCCTATAATATCATCTATCCTATCCTATTCTCTATCCTATCCTATCCTATCCTCTACCGTATCCTATCCTGTATCCGATCCAATCCCCTATCGTATTCTCAATCCTATCCTATTCTCTATCCTATCCTCTATCCTATCGTATCCTCTATCCTATCCAATCCTATATCCTATCCTCTATAGTATCCTATCCTCTAACTTATCCTATCCTCTATCCTATCTTATCCTCTGTCCTATTCTATACTCTATCCTATCCTATCCTCTATGCTATCCTATCCTCTATCCTATCCTGTCCTCTATCCTATAATATCATCTATCCTATCCTATCCTCTTTCCTATCCTATCCTCTATCCTATAATATCAGCTATCCTGTCGTATTCTCTATCCTATCCTATCCGCTAACCTATCCTATCCTCTATCCTATCCTATCCTCTATCCTATCCAATCCCCTATCCTATCCTCTATCCTATCCTAATCTCCATTCTATCCTCTCTCCTATCCTATCCTCTATCCTATCCAATCCCCTATCCTATCCTCTATCCTATTCTAATCTCCATTCTATCCTCTCTCCTATCCTATCCTCTATCCTATCCAATCCCCTATCCTATCCAATCCCCTATCCAATTCTCTATCGTATCCTATCCTTCTCTCCTATCCTATCCTCTATCCTATCCTATCCTCTATCCTATCCTATCCTCTATCATATCCTATCCTCTATCCTATCCTATCCTCTATCCTATCCTATCCTCTATCCTATCCTATCCTCTATCCTATCCTATCCTCTATCCTATCCTATCCTCTATCCTATCCTCTATCCTATCCTATCCTCTATCCTATCCTATCCTCTATGCTATCCTATCCTGTATCCTATCCTATCCTCTATCCTATCGTATCCTCTATCCTATCCTATCCTGTATCCTATCCTGTCCTCTATCCTATAATATCATCTATAATATCCTATTCTCTATCCTATCCTATCCTATCCTCTATCGTCTCCTGTCCTCTATCCTATCAAATCGCCTATCCTATCCAATTCCCGATCCTATCCTCTATCCTACCCTTTCCTCTATCCTATCCTATCCTCTATCCTATCCTATCCTCATTCCTATCCTCTACTCCATCCTATCCTATCCGCTATCCTATCCTATCCTCTATCCTATAATATCCTCTATCCTGTCCAATCCTCTATCCTATCCTCTATCCTATCTTCTATCCTATCCTATCCTCTATAAGATCGTATTCTCTATAATATCGTATCCTCCATCGTATCCTATCCTCTTTCCTATAATATCATCTATCCTATCCTATCCTCTATCCTATCCAATCCCCTATCCTATCCTCTATCCTATCCTATCATCTATCCCGTCCTATCCTCAATCCTATCCTATCCTCTATCCTATAATATCCTGTATTATATCCTATCCTCTGTCCTGTCCTCTATCCTATCCTATCCTCTATCCTATCCTATCCTATCCTATCCTATATCCTATCCTATCCTCTATTCTGTCCAATCCCCTATCCTATCCTCTATACGATCCTGTCCTCTATCCTATCCTATCCTCTATAATTTCGTATCATCTAACCTATCCTATCCTCTATCCTATATAATCCCCTATCCTATCCTCTACCGTATTGAATCCTCTATCCTATCCTATCCTCTACCCTATCCTATACTCTATCCTTTCCTGTCCTCTATCATATCCTATCCTCTACTCTATCCTATCCTCTATCCTATCCTATCCTCTATCCTATCCTCTATCCGATCCTATCCTCTATCCTATCTTATCCTCTATAATATCGTATCCTCTATCCAATCCTATCCTCTATCCTATCCTCTACCCTATCCTATTCTCTATCCTGTACTCTATCCTATTCTATCCTCTATCCTATCCTATCCTCTATCAGATCCCATCCTCAATCTTATCCTATCCTCTATAATATCGTATCCTCTATCCAATCCTATCCCATCCTCTATCCTATCCTATCCTCTATCCAATCCAATCCCCTATCCTATCCTCTATCCTATCCTATCCTCTATCGTCTCCTATCCTCTATCCTATCCAATCCCCTATCCTATCCTCTATCCTATCCTAATCTCCATTCTATCCTCTCTCCTATCCTATCCTCTATCCTATCCAATCCCCTATCCTATCCTCTATCCTATCCTAATCTCCATTCTATCCTCTCTCCTATCCTATCCTCTATCCTATCCAATCCCCTATCCTATCCAATCCCCTATCCAATTCTCTATCGTATCCTATCCTTCTCTCCTATCCTATCCTCTATCCTATCCTATCCTCTATCCTATCCTATCCTCTATCATATCCTATCCTCTATCCTATCCTATCCTCTATCCTATCCTATCCTCTATCCTATCCTATCCTCTATCCTATCCTATCCTCTATCCTATCCTCTATCCTATCCTATCCTCTATCCTATCCTATCCTCTATGCTATCCTATCCTGTATCCTATCCTATCCTCTATCCTATCGTATCCTCTATCCTATCCTATCCTGTATCCTATCCTGTCCTCTATCCTATAATATCATCTATAATATCCTATTCTCTATCCTATCCTATCCTATCCTCTATCGTCTCCTGTCCTCTATCCTATCAAATCGCCTATCCTATCCAATTCCCGATCCTATCCTCTATCCTACCCTTTCCTCTATCCTATCCTATCCTCTATCCTATCCTATCCTCATTCCTATCCTCTACTCCATCCTATCCTATCCGCTATCCTATCCTATCCTCTATCCTATAATATCCTCTATCCTGTCCAATCCTCTATCCTATCCTCTATCCTATCTTCTATCCTATCCTATCCTCTATAAGATCGTATTCTCTATAATATCGTATCCTCCATCGTATCCTATCCTCTTTCCTATAATATCATCTATCCTATCCTATCCTCTATCCTATCCAATCCCCTATCCTATCCTCTATCCTATCCTATCATCTATCCCGTCCTATCCTCAATCCTATCCTATCCTCTATCCTATAATATCCTGTATTATATCCTATCCTCTGTCCTGTCCTCTATCCTATCCTATCCTCTATCCTATCCTATCCTATCCTATCCTATATCCTATCCTATCCTCTATTCTGTCCAATCCCCTATCCTATCCTCTATACGATCCTGTCCTCTATCCTATCCTATCCTCTATAATTTCGTATCATCTAACCTATCCTATCCTCTATCCTATATAATCCCCTATCCTATCCTCTACCGTATTGAATCCTCTATCCTATCCTATCCTCTACCCTATCCTATACTCTATCCTTTCCTGTCCTCTATCATATCCTATCCTCTACTCTATCCTATCCTCTATCCTATCCTATCCTCTATCCTATCCTATCCTCTATAATATCGTATCCTCTATCCTATCCTATCCTCTACCCTATCCTATCCTCTATCCTATCCTATCCTCTATCCTATCCTATCCTCTATCGTCTCCTGTCCTCTATCCTACCCAATCCCCTATCCTATCCTCTACCCTACCCTATCCTCTATCCTATAGAATCCCCTATCCTATCCTCTACCGTATTGCATCCTCTATAATATCGTATCCTCTATCCTATCCTATCCTCTACCCTATCCTATCCTCTATCCTATCCTATCCTCTATCCTATCCCATCCTCTATCCTATCCTATCCTCTATCCTATCCAATCCCCTATCCTATCCTCTATCCTATCCTATCCTCTATCGTCTCCTATCCTGTATCCTATCCAATCCTCTATCCTATCCTCTATCCTATCCTGTATGCTATCCTATCCTCTATCCTCTCCTATCGTCTATCCTATCCTATCCTCTATCCTATCATATCCTCTATAATATCGTATCCTCTATCCTATCCTATCCTCTACCCTATCCTATCCTCTATCCTATCCTATCCTCTATCCTATCCTATCCTCTATCCTATCCTATCCTCTATTCTATCCTATCCTCTATCCTATCCTATCCTCTATCCTATCCTCTATCCTATCCTATCCTCTATCCTATCCTATCATCTATCCTATCCTATCCTCTATCCTATCCTATCCTCTATCCTATCCTATCCTCTATCCTATCCTATCCTCTATCCTATCCTATCCTCTATCCTATCCTATCCTCTATCCTATCCTATCCTCTATCCTATCCTATCCTCTAACTTATCCTATCCTCTATCCTATCTTATCCTCTGTCCTATTCTATACTCTATCCTATCCTTTCCGACATCATATCCTATCCTATCCTCTATCGTCTCCTGTCCTCTATCCTATCCAATCCCCTATCCTATCCAATCCCCGCTCCTATCCTCTATCCTATCCTATCCTCTATCGTCTCCTGTCCTCTATCCTATCCAATCCCCTATCCTATCCAATCCCCGCTCCTATCCTCTATCCTACCCTTTCCTCTATCCTATCCTATCCTCTATCCTATCCTATCCTATCCTCTATCCTATCCTATCCTCTATCCTATCCTATCCTCTATCCTATCCTATCCTTCTCTCCTATCCTATCCTCTATCCTATCCTATCCTCTATGCTATCCTATCCTCTATCCTATCCTGTCCTCTATCCTATAATATCATCTATCCTATCCTATTCTCTATCCTATCCTATCCTATCCTCTACCGTATCCTATCCTGTATCCGATCCAATCCCCTATCGTATTCTCAATCCTATCCTATTCTCTATCCTATCCTCTATCCTATCGTATCCTCTATCCTATCCAATCCTATATCCTATCCTCTATCCTATCCTATCCTCTAACTTATCCTATCCTCTATCCTATCTTATCCTCTGTCCTATTCTATACTCTATCCTATCCTTTCCGCCATTTATCCTATCCTGTCCTCTATCGAATCCTATCCTCTATCCTATCCAATCCCCTATCCTATCCTCTATCCGATCCTATCCTCTATAATATCGTTTCCTCTGTCCTATCCTGTCCTCTATCCTATAATATCATCTATCCTATCCTATTCTCAATTCTATAGTATCCTATCCTCTATAGTATCCTATCCAATCCTATATCCTATTCTCTATCCTATCCTATTCTCAATTCTATCCTATCCTATCCTCTATAGTATCCTATCCAATCCTATATCATATTCTCTATCCTATCCTATCCTCTATCGTATCCTATCCCCTATCCTATCCTATCCTCTATCCTATTCTATCCTCCATCCTATCCTATCCTCTATCCTATCCTATCCTCTATCCTATCCTATCCTTCTCCCCTATCCTATCCTCTATCCTATCCTATCCTCTATCCTATCCTATCCTCTATCCTATCCAATCCCCTATCCTATCCTCTATCCTATCCTAATCTCCATTCTATCCTCTCTCCTATCCTATCCTCTATCCTATCCAATCCCCTATCCTATCCAATCCCCTATCCAATTCTCTATCGTATCCTATCCTTCTCTCCTATCCTATCCTCTATCCTATCCTATCCTCTATCCTATCCTATCCTCTATCATATCCTATCCTCTATCCTATCCTATCCTCTATCCTATCCTATCCTCTATCCTATCCTATCCTCTATCCTATCCTATCCTCTATCCTATCCTCTATCCTATCCTATCCTCTATCCTATCCTATCCTCTATGCTATCCTATCCTGTATCCTATCCTATCCTCTATCCTATTGTATCCTCTATCCTATCCTATCCTGTATCCTATCCTGTCCTCTATCCAATAATATCATCTATAATATCCTATTCTCTATCCTATCCTATCCTATCCTCTATCGTCTCCTGTCCTCTATCCTATCAAATCGCCTATCCTATCCAATTCCCGATCCTATCCTCTATCCTACCCTTTCCTCTATCCTATCCTATCCTCTATCCTATCCTATCCTCATTCCTATCCTCTACTCCATTCTATCCTATCCGCTATCCTATCCTATCCTCTATCCTATAATATCCTCTATCCTGTCCAATCCTCTATCCTATCCTCTATCCTATCTTCTATCCTATCCTATCCTCTATAAGATCGTATTCTCTATAATATCGTATCCTCCATCGTATCCTATCCTCTTTCCTATAATATCATCTATCCTATCCTATCCTCTATCCCATCCAATCCCCTATCCTATCCTCTATCCTATCCTATCATCTATCCCGTCCTATCCTCAATCCTATCCTATCCTCTATCCTATAATATCCTGTATTATATCCTATCCTCTGTCCTGTCCTCTATCCTATCCTATCCTCTATCCTATCCTATCCTATCCTATCCTTCTCTCCTATCCTATCCTCTATCCTATCCTATCCTCTAGGCTATCCTATCCTCTATCCTATCCTGTCCTCTATCCTATAATATCATCTATCCTATCCTATCCTCTTTCCTATCCTATCCTCTATCCTATAATATCAGCTATCCTGTCGTATTCTCTATCCTATCCTATCCGCTAACCTATCCTATCCTCTATCCTATCCTATCCTCTATCGTCTCCTGTCCACCTATCAAATCATTTCCTTTATACTATCCAATCCTCTATCGTATCCTCTATCCTATCCTATCCTCTATCCTATCCATTCCCCTATCATATCCTCTATCCGATCCTATCCTCTATCCTATCTTATCCTCTATAATATCGTATCCTCTATCCAATCCTATCCTCTATCCTATCCTCTACCCTATCCTATTCTCTATCCTGTACTCTATCCTATTCTATCCTCTATCCTATCCTATCCTCTATCAGATCCCATCCTCAATCTTATCCTATCCTCTATAATATCGTATCCTGTATCCAATCCTATCCCATCCTCTATCCTATCCTATCCTCTATCCAATCCAATCCCCTATCCTATCCTCTATCCTATCCTATCCTCTATCGTCTCCTATCCTCTATCCTATCCAATCCCCTATCCTATCCTCTATCCTATCCTAATCTCCATTCTATCCTCTCTCCTATCCTATCCTCTATCCTATCCAATCCCCTATCCTATCCTCTATCCTATCCTAATCTCCATTCTATCCTCTCTCCTATCCTATCCTCTATCCTATCCAATCCCCTATCCTATCCAATCCCCTATCCAATTCTCTATCGTATCCTATCCTTCTCTCCTATCCTATCCTCTATCCTATCCTATCCTCTATCCTATCCTATCCTCTATCATATCCTATCCTCTATCCTATCCTATCCTCTATCCTATCCTATCCTCTATCCTATCCTATCCTCTATCCTATCCTATCCTCTATCCTATCCTATCCTCTATCCTATCCTCTATCCTATCCTATCCTCTATCCTATCCTATCCTCTATGCTATCCTATCCTGTATCCTATCCTATCCTCTATCCTATCGTATCCTCTATCCTATCCTATCCTGTATCCTATCCTGTCCTCTATCCTATAATATCATCTATAATATCCTATTCTCTATCCTATCCTATCCTATCCTCTATCGTCTCCTGTCCTCTATCCTATCAAATCGCCTATCCTATCCAATTCCCGATCCTATCCTCTATCCTACCCTTTCCTCTATCCTATCCTATCCTCTATCCTATCCTATCCTCATTCCTATCCTCTACTCCATCCTATCCTATCCGCTATCCTATCCTATCCTCTATCCTATAATATCCTCTATCCTGTCCAATCCTCTATCCTATCCTCTATCCTATCTTCTATCCTATCCTATCCTCTATAAGATCGTATTCTCTATAATATCGTATCCTCCATCGTATCCTATCCTCTTTCCTATAATATCATCTATCCTATCCTATCCTCTATCCTATCCAATCCCCTATCCTATCCTCTATCCTATCCTATCATCTATCCCGTCCTATCCTCAATCCTATCCTATCCTCTATCCTATAATATCCTGTATTATATCCTATCCTCTGTCCTGTCCTCTATCCTATCCTATCCTCTATCCTATCCTATCCTATCCTATCCTATATCCTATCCTATCCTCTATTCTGTCCAATCCCCTATCCTATCCTCTATACGATCCTGTCCTCTATCCTATCCTATCCTCTATAATTTCGTATCATCTAACCTATCCTATCCTCTATCCTATATAATCCCCTATCCTATCCTCTACCGTATTGAATCCTCTATCCTATCCTATCCTCTACCCTATCCTATACTCTATCCTTTCCTGTCCTCTATCATATCCTATCCTCTACTCTATCCTATCCTCTATCCTATCCTATCCTCTATCCTATCCTATCCTCTATGCTATCCTATCCTGTATCCTATCCTATCCTCTATCCTATTGTATCCTCTATCCTATCCTATCCTGTATCCTATCCTGTCCTCTATCCAATAATATCATCTATAATATCCTATTCTCTATCCTATCCTATCCTATCCTCTATCGTCTCCTGTCCTCTATCCTATCAAATCGCCTATCCTATCCAATTCCCGATCCTATCCTCTATCCTACCCTTTCCTCTATCCTATCCTATCCTCTATCCTATCCTATCCTCATTCCTATCCTCTACTCCATTCTATCCTATCCGCTATCCTATCCTATCCTCTATCCTATAATATCCTCTATCCTGTCCAATCCTCTATCCTATCCTCTATCCTATCTTCTATCCTATCCTATCCTCTATAAGATCGTATTCTCTATAATATCGTATCCTCCATCGTATCCTATCCTCTTTCCTATAATATCATCTATCCTATCCTATCCTCTATCCCATCCAATCCCCTATCCTATCCTCTATCCTATCCTATCATCTATCCCGTCCTATCCTCAATCCTATCCTATCCTCTATCCTATAATATCCTGTATTATATCCTATCCTCTGTCCTGTCCTCTATCCTATCCTATCCTCTATCCTATCCTATCCTATCCTATCCTTCTCTCCTATCCTATCCTCTATCCTATCCTATCCTCTAGGCTATCCTATCCTCTATCCTATCCTGTCCTCTATCCTATAATATCATCTATCCTATCCTATCCTCTTTCCTATCCTATCCTCTATCCTATAATATCAGCTATCCTGTCGTATTCTCTATCCTATCCTATCCGCTAACCTATCCTATCCTCTATCCTATCCTATCCTCTATCGTCTCCTGTCCACCTATCAAATCATTTCCTTTATACTATCCAATCCTCTATCGTATCCTCTATCCTATCCTATCCTCTATCCTATCCATTCCCCTATCATATCCTCTATCCGATCCTATCCTCTATCCTATCTTATCCTCTATAATATCGTATCCTCTATCCAATCCTATCCTCTATCCTATCCTCTACCCTATCCTATTCTCTATCCTGTACTCTATCCTATTCTATCCTCTATCCTATCCTATCCTCTATCAGATCCCATCCTCAATCTTATCCTATCCTCTATAATATCGTATCCTGTATCCAATCCTATCCCATCCTCTATCCTATCCTATCCTCTATCCAATCCAATCCCCTATCCTATCCTCTATCCTATCCTATCCTCTATCGTCTCCTATCCTCTATCCTATCCAATCCCCTATCCTATCCTCTATCCTATCCTAATCTCCATTCTATCCTCTCTCCTATCCTATCCTCTATCCTATCCAATCCCCTATCCTATCCTCTATCCTATCCTAATCTCCATTCTATCCTCTCTCCTATCCTATCCTCTATCCTATCCAATCCCCTATCCTATCCAATCCCCTATCCAATTCTCTATCGTATCCTATCCTTCTCTCCTATCCTATCCTCTATCCTATCCTATCCTCTATCCTATCCTATCCTCTATCATATCCTATCCTCTATCCTATCCTATCCTCTATCCTATCCTATCCTCTATCCTATCCTATCCTCTATCCTATCCTATCCTCTATCCTATCCTATCCTCTATCCTATCCTCTATCCTATCCTATCCTCTATCCTATCCTATCCTCTATGCTATCCTATCCTGTATCCTATCCTATCCTCTATCCTATCGTATCCTCTATCCTATCCTATCCTGTATCCTATCCTGTCCTCTATCCTATAATATCATCTATAATATCCTATTCTCTATCCTATCCTATCCTATCCTCTATCGTCTCCTGTCCTCTATCCTATCAAATCGCCTATCCTATCCAATTCCCGATCCTATCCTCTATCCTACCCTTTCCTCTATCCTATCCTATCCTCTATCCTATCCTATCCTCATTCCTATCCTCTACTCCATCCTATCCTATCCGCTATCCTATCCTATCCTCTATCCTATAATATCCTCTATCCTGTCCAATCCTCTATCCTATCCTCTATCCTATCTTCTATCCTATCCTATCCTCTATAAGATCGTATTCTCTATAATATCGTATCCTCCATCGTATCCTATCCTCTTTCCTATAATATCATCTATCCTATCCTATCCTCTATCCTATCCAATCCCCTATCCTATCCTCTATCCTATCCTATCATCTATCCCGTCCTATCCTCAATCCTATCCTATCCTCTATCCTATAATATCCTGTATTATATCCTATCCTCTGTCCTGTCCTCTATCCTATCCTATCCTCTATCCTATCCTATCCTGTCCTATCCTATATCCTATCCTATCCTCTATTCTGTCCAATCCCCTATCCTATCCTCTATACGATCCTGTCCTCTATCCTATCCTATCCTCTATAATTTCGTATCATCTAACCTATCCTATCCTCTATCCTATATAATCCCCTATCCTATCCTCTACCGTATTGAATCCTCTATCCTATCCTATCCTCTACCCTATCCTATACTCTATCCTTTCCTGTCCTCTATCATATCCTATCCTCTACTCTATCCTATCCTCTATCCTATCCTATCCTCTATCCTATCCTCTATCCGATCCTATCCTCTATCCTATCTTATCCTCTATAATATCGTATCCTCTATCCAATCCTATCCTCTATCCTATCCTCTACCCTATCCTATTCTCTATCCTGTACTCTATCCTATTCTATCCTCTATCCTATCCTATCCTCTATCAGATCCCATCCTCAATCTTATCCTATCCTCTATAATATCGTATCCTCTATCCAATCCTATCCCATCCTCTATCCTATCCTATCCTCTATCCAATCCAATCCCCTATCCTATCCTCTATCCTATCCTATCCTCTATCGTCTCCTATCCTCTATCCTATCCAATCCCCTATCCTATCCTCTATCCTATCCTAATCTCCATTCTATCCTCTCTCCTATCCTATCCTCTATCCTATCCAATCCCCTATCCTATCCTCTATCCTATCCTAATCTCCATTCTATCCTCTCTCCTATCCTATCCTCTATCCTATCCAATCCCCTATCCTATCCAATCCCCTATCCAATTCTCTATCGTATCCTATCCTTCTCTCCTATCCTATCCTCTATCCTATCCTATCCTCTATCCTATCCTATCCTCTATCATATCCTATCCTCTATCCTATCCTATCCTCTATCCTATCCTATCCTCTATCCTATCCTATCCTCTATCCTATCCTATCCTCTATCCTATCCTCTATCCTATCCTATCCTCTATCCTATCCTATCCTCTATGCTATCCTATCCTGTATCCTATCCTATCCTCTATCCTATCGTATCCTCTATCCTATCCTATCCTGTATCCTATCCTGTCCTCTATCCTATAATATCATCTATAATATCCTATTCTCTATCCTATCCTATCCTATCCTCTATCGTCTCCTGTCCTCTATCCTATCAAATCGCCTATCCTATCCAATTCCCGATCCTATCCTCTATCCTACCCTTTCCTCTATCCTATCCTATCCTCTATCCTATCCTATCCTCATTCCTATCCTCTACTCCATCCTATCCTATCCGCTATCCTATCCTATCCTCTATCCTATAATATCCTCTATCCTGTCCAATCCTCTATCCTATCCTCTATCCTATCTTCTATCCTATCCTATCCTCTATAAGATCGTATTCTCTATAATATCGTATCCTCCATCGTATCCTATCCTCTTTCCTATAATATCATCTATCCTATCCTATCCTCTATCCTATCCAATCCCCTATCCTATCCTCTATCCTATCCTATCATCTATCCCGTCCTATCCTCAATCCTATCCTATCCTCTATCCTATAATATCCTGTATTATATCCTATCCTCTGTCCTGTCCTCTATCCTATCCTATCCTCTATCCTATCCTATCCTATCCTATCCTATATCCTATCCTATCCTCTATTCTGTCCAATCCCCTATCCTATCCTCTATACGATCCTGTCCTCTATCCTATCCTATCCTCTATAATTTCGTATCATCTAACCTATCCTATCCTCTATCCTATATAATCCCCTATCCTATCCTCTACCGTATTGAATCCTCTATCCTATCCTATCCTCTACCCTATCCTATACTCTATCCTTTCCTGTCCTCTATCGTATCCTATCCTCTACTCTATCCTATCCTCTATCCTATCCTATCCTCTATCCTATCCTATCCTCTATAATATCGTATCCTCTATCCTATCCTATCCTCTACCCTATCCTATCCTCTATCCTATCCTATCCTCTATCCTATCCTATCCTCTATCGTCTCCTGTCCTCTATCCTACCCAATCCCCTATCCTATCCTCTACCCTATCCTATCCTCTATCCTATAGAATCCCCTATCCTATCCTCTACCGTATTGCATCCTCTATAATATCGTATCCTCTATCCTATCCTATCCTCTACCCTATCCTATCCTCTATCCTATCCTATCCTCTATCCTATCCCATCCTCTATCCTATCCTATCCTCTATCCTATCCAATCCCCTATCCTATCCTCTATCCTATCCTATCCTCTATCGTCTCCTATCCTGTATCCTATCCAATCCTCTATCCTATCCTCTATCCTATCCTGTATGCTATCCTATCCTCTATCCTCTCCTATCGTCTATCCTATCCTATCCTCTATCCTATCATATCCTCTATAATATCGTATCCTCTATCCTATCCTATCCTCTACCCTATCCTATCCTCTATCCTATCCTATCCTCTATCCTATCCTATCCTCTATCCTATCCTATCCTCTATTCTATCCTATCCTCTATCCTATCCTATCCTCTATCGTCTCCTGTCCTCTATCCTATCCAATCCCCGATCCTATCCTATATATTACCCTTTCCTCTATCCTATCCAATCCCCGATCCTATCCTATATATTACCCTTTTCCTCTATCCTATCCTATCCTCTATCCTATCCTATCCTATCCTCTATCCTATCCTATCCTCTATCCTATCCTATCCTTCTCTCCTATCCTATCCTCTATCCTATCCTATCCTCTATGCTATCCTATCCTCTATCCTATCCTGTCGTCTATCCTATAATATCATCTATCCTATCCTATCCTCTTTCCTATCCTATCCTCTATCCTATAATATCAGCTATCCTGTCGTATTCTCTATCCTATCCTATCCGCTAACCTATCCTATCCTCTATCCTATCCTATCCTCTATCGTCTCCTGTCCACCTATCAAATCATTTCCTTTATACTATCCAATCCTCTATCGTATCCTCTATCCTATCCTATCCTCTATCCTATCCATTCCCCTATCATATCCTCTATCCGATCCTATCCTCTATCCTATCTTATCCTCTATAATATCGTATCCTCTATCCAATCCTATCCTCTATCCTATCCTCTACCCTATCCTATTGTCTATCCTGTACTCTATCCTATTCTATCCTCTATCCTATCCTATCCTCTATCAGATCCCATCCTCAATCTTATCCTATCCTCTATAATATCGTATCCTCTATCCAATCCTATCCCATCCTCTATCCTATCCTATCCTCTATCCAATCCAATCCCCTATCCTATCCTCTATCCTATCCTATCCTCTATCGTCTCCTATCCTCTATCCTATCCAATCCCCTATCCTATCCTCTATCCTATCCTAATCTCCATTCTATCCTCTCTCCTATCCTATCCTCTATCCTATCCAATCCCCTATCCTATCCTCTATCCTATCCTAATCTCCATTCTATCCTCTCTCCTATCCTATCCTCTATCCTATCCAATCCCCTATCCTATCCAATCCCCTATCCAATTCTCTATCGTATCCTATCCTTCTCTCCTATCCTATCCTCTATCCTATCCTATCCTCTATCCTATCCTATCCTCTATCATATCCTATCCTCTATCCTATCCTATCCTCTATCCTATCCTATCCTCTATCCTATCCTATCCTCTATCCTATCCTATCCTCTATCCTATCCTCTATCCTATCCTATCCTCTATCCTATCCTATCCTCTATGCTATCCTATCCTGTATCCTATCCTATCCTCTAACCTATCGTATCCTCTATCCTATCCTATCCTGTATCCTATCCTGTCCTCTATCCTATAATATCATCTATAATATCCTATTCTCTATCCTATCCTATCCTATCCTCTATCGTCTCCTGTCCTCTATCCTATCAAATCGCCTATCCTATCCAATTCCCGATCCTATCCTCTATCCTACCCTTTCCTCTATCCTATCCTATCCTCTATCCTATCCTATCCTCATTCCTATCCTCTACTCCATCCTATCCTATCCGCTATCCTATCCTATCCTCTATCCTATAATATCCTCTATCCTGTCCAATCCTCTATCCTATCCTCTATCCTATCTTCTATCCTATCCTATCCTCTATAAGATCGTATTCTCTATAATATCGTATCCTCCATCGTATCCTATCCTCTTTCCTATAATATCATCTATCCTATCCTATCCTCTATCCTATCCAATCCCCTATCCTATCCTCTATCCTATCCTATCATCTATCCCGTCCTATCCTCAATCCTATCCTATCCTCTATCCTATAATATCCTGTATTATATCCTATCCTCTGTCCTGTCCTCTATCCTATCCTATCCTCTATCCTATCCTATCCTATCCTATCCTATATCCTATCCTATCCTCTATTCTGTCCAATCCCCTATCCTATCCTCTATACGATCCTGTCCTCTATCCTATCCTATCCTCTATAATTTCGTATCATCTAACCTATCCTATCCTCTATCCTATATAATCCCCTATCCTATCCTCTACCGTATTGAATCCTCTATCCTATCCTATCCTCTACCCTATCCTATACTCTATCCTTTCCTGTCCTCTATCATATCCTATCCTCTACTCTATCCTATCCTCTATCCTATCCTATCCTCTATCCTATCCTATCCTCTATAATATCGTATCCTCTATCCTATCCTATCCTCTACCCTATCCTATCCTCTATCCTATCCTATCCTCTATCCTATCCTATCCTCTATCGTCTCCTGTCCTCTATCCTACCCAATCCCCTATCCTATCCTCTACCCTATCCTATCCTCTATCCTATAGAATCCCCTATCCTATCCTCTACCGTATTGCATCCTCTATAATATCGTATCCTCTATCCTATCCTATCCTCTACCCTATCCTATCCTCTATCCTATCCTATCCTCTATCCTATCCCATCCTCTATCCTATCCTATCCTCTATCCTATCCAATCCCCTATCCTATCCTCTATCCTATCCTATCTTCTATCGTCTCCTATCCTGTATCCTATCCAATCCTCTATCCTATCGTCTATCCTATCCTGTATGCTATCCTATCCTCTATCCTCTCCTATCGTCTATCCTATCCTATCCTCTATCCTATCATATCCTCTATAATATCGTATCCTCTATCCTATCCTATCCTCTACCCTATCCTATCCTCTATCCTATCCTATCCTCTATCCTATCCTATCCTCTATCCTATCCTATCCTCTATTCTATCCTATCCTCTATCCTATCCTATCCTCTATCGTCTCCTGTCCTCTATCCTATCCAATCCTCTATCCTGTCCAATCCCCGATCCTATCCTATATCCTACCCTTTCCTCTATCCTATCCTATCCTCTATCCTATCCTATCCTATCCTCTATCCTATCCTATCCTCTATCCTATCCTATCCTTCTCTCCTATCCTATCCTCTATCCTATCCTATCCTCTATGCTATCCTATCCTCTATCCTATCCTGTCCTCTATCCTATAATATCATCTATCCTATCCTATTCTCTATCCTATCCTATCCTATCCTCTACCGTATCCTATCCTGTATCCGATCCAATCCCCTATCGTATCCTCTATCCTATCCTATTCTCTATCCTATCCTCTATCCTATCGTATCCTCTATCCTATCCAATCCTATATCCTATCCTCTATCCTATCCTATCCTCTAACTTATCCTATCCTCTATCCTATCTTATCCTCTGTCCTATTCTATACTCTATCCTATCCTTTCCGCCATCATATCCTATCCTGTCATCTATCGAATCCTATCCTCTATCCTATCCAATCCCCTATCCTATCCTCTATCCGGTCCTATCCTCTATCCTATCATATCTTCTATAATATCGTTTCCTCTGTCCTATAATGTCCTCTATCCTATAATATCATCTATCCTATCCTATTCTCTATCCTATCCTATCCTATCCTCTATCGTATCCTATCCTCTATCCTATCCAATCCTATATCCTATTCTCTATCCTATCCTATCCTCTATCGTATCCTATCCCCTATCCTATCCTATCCTCTATCCTATTCTATCCTCTATCCTATCCTATCCTCTATCGTCTCCTGTCCTCTATCCTATCCAATCCCCTATCCTATCCAATCCCCGATCCTATCCTCTATCCTACCCTTTCCTCTATCCTATCCTATCCTCTATCCTATCCTATCCTCTATCCTATCCTATCCTCTATCCTATCCTATCCTCTATCCTATCCTATCCTCTATCCTATCCTATCCTCTATCCTATCCTATCCTCTATCCTATCCTATCCTCTATCCTATCCTATCCTCTATCCTATCCTATCCTCTATCCTATCCTATCCTCTATCCTATCCTATCCTCTATCCTATCCTATCCTCTATCCTATCCTATCCTCTATCCTATCCTATCCTCTATCCTATCCTATCGTCTACCGTCTCCTATCCTGTATCCGATCCAATCCCCTAGCCTATCCTCTATCCTATCCTATTCTCTATCCTATCCTCTATCCTATCGTATCCTCTATCCTATTCAATCCTCTATCCTATCCTCTATCCTATCCTCTATCCCATCCTATCCTCTAACTTATCCTATCCTCTATCCTATCTTATCCTCTATCCTATACTATACTCTATTCTATCCTTTCCGCCATCCTATCCTATCCTGTCTTCTATCTAATCCTATCCTCTATCCTATCCAATCCCCTATTCTATCCTCTATCCGATCTTATCCTCTATCATATCCTATCCTCTATAATATTGTTTCCTCTGTCCTATCCTGTCCTCTATCCTATAATATCATCTATCCTATCCTATTCTCAATTCTATAGCATCCTATCCTCTATAGTATCCTATCCAATCCTATATCCTATTCTCTATCCTATCCTATTCTCAATTCTATCCTATCCTATCCTCTATAGTATCCTATCCAATCCTATACCCTATTCTCTATCCTATCCTATCCTCTATCGTATCCTATCCCCTATCCTATCCTATCCTCTATCCTATTCTATCCTCCATCCTATCCTATCCTCTATCCTATCCTATCCTCTATCCTATCCTATCCTTCTCCCCTATCCTATCCTCTATCCTATCCTATCCTCTATCCTATCCTATCCTCTATCTTATCCTGTCCTCTATCCTATAATATCGTCTATCCTATCCTATTCTCTATCCTATCCTATCCTATCCTCTACCGTATCCTATCCTGTATCCGATCCAATCCCCTATCGTATCCTCTATCCTATCCTATTCTCTGTCCTATCCTCTATCCTAACGTATCCTCTATCCTATCCAATCCTCTATCCTATCTTCTATCCTATCCTATCCTCTATAAGATCGTATTCTCTATAATATCGTATCCTCCATCGTATCCTATACTCTTTCCTATAATATCATCTATCCTATCCTATCCTCTATCCTATAGAATCCCCTATCCTATCCTCTACCGTATTGTATCCTCTATAATATCGTATGCTCTATCCTATCCTATCCTCTACCCTATCCTATCCTCTATCCTATCGTATACTCTATCCTATCCTATCCTCTATCCTATCCTATCCTCTGTCGTCTCCTATCCTGTATCCTATCCAATCCTCTAT
Organism: Halictus rubicundus; assembly: GCF_050948215.1. Taxonomy (NCBI): domain Eukaryota; kingdom Metazoa; phylum Arthropoda; class Insecta; order Hymenoptera; family Halictidae; genus Halictus; species Halictus rubicundus. The sequence goes on along the minus strand of NW_027488974.1, from coordinate 141,006 downwards.
CCTATCCTCTATCCTATCCTCTATGCTATCCTATCCTCTATCCTCTCCTATCGCCTATCCTATCCTATCCTCTATCCTATCCTCTATGCTATCCTATCCTCTATCCTCTCCTATCGCCTATCCTATCCTATCCTCTATCCTATCCTATCCTCTATCCTATCCTATCCTCTATCCTATCCTATCCTCTACCCTATCCTATCCTCTATCCTCTCCTATCCTCTATCCTATCCTATCCTCTATCCTGTTCTATCCTCTATCCTTTCCTATCCTCTATCGTCTCCTGTCCTCTATCCTACCCAATCCCCTATCCTATCCTCTATCTTATTATATCCTATCCTCTATCCTATCCGATCCTCTATCATATCCTATATTCTTTCCTATAATTTCCTCTGTGCTATCCTATCCTCAACCCTATCCTATCTATCATTCCTATCCTCTACTCGATCCTATCCTATACGCTATCCTATCCTATCCTCTTTCCTATAATATCCTCTATCCTGTCCAATCCTCTATCCTATCCTCTATCCTATCTTCTATACAATCCTATCCTCTATAAGATCGTATTCTCTATAATATCGTATCCTCCATCGTATCCTATCCTCTTTCCTATAATATCATCTATCCTATCCTATCCTCTATCCTATCCAATCCCCTATCCTATCCTCTATCCTATCCTATCCTCTATCCCGTCCTATCCTCAATCCTATCCTATCCACTATCCTATAATATCCTGTATTATATCCTATCCTCTGTCCTGTCCTCTATCCTATCCTATCCTCTATCCTATCCTATCCTATCCTATCCTATCCTATATCCTATCCTATCCTCTATTCTGTCCAATCCCCTATCCTATCCTCTATACGATCCTATCCTCTATCCTATCCTATCCTCTAACCTATCCTATCCTCTATCCTTTCCTGTCCTCTATCATATCCTATCCTCTACTCTATCCTATCCTCTATCGTATCCTATCCTCTATCCTATCCTATCCTGTATAATATCGTATCGTCTATCCTATCCTATCCTCTACCCTATCCTATTCTCTATCCTATCCTATCCTCTACCCTATCCTATCCTCTATCGTCTCCTGTCCTCTATCCTACCCAATCCCCTATCCTATCCTCTACCCTATCCTATCCTCTATCCTATAGAATCCCCTATCCTATCCTCTACCGTATTGTATCCTCTATAATATCGTATCCTCTATCCTATCCTATCCTCTACCCTATCCTATCCTCTATCCTATCCTATCCTCTATCCTATCCTATCCTCTACCCTATCCTATCCTCTATCCTATCCTATCCTCTATCCTATCCTATCCTCTATCGTCTCCTGTCATCTATCCTACCCAATCCCCTATCCTATCCTCTATTTTATCCTATCCTATCCTCTATCCTATCCGATCCTCTATCATATCCTATATTCTTTCCTATAATATCCTCTATGCTATCCTATCCTCAACCCTATCCTATCTGTCATTCCTATCCTCTACTCGATCCTATCCTATCCGCTATCCTATCCTATCCTCTATCCTATAATATCCTCTATCCAGTCCAATCCTCTATCCTATCCTCTATCCTATCATCTATCCAATCCTATCCTCTATAAGATCGTATTCTCTATAATATCGTATCCTCCATCGTATCCTATCCTCTTTCCTATCCTATTCTCTATCCGATCCTATCGTCTATCCTATCCTATCCTCTATAATATCGTATCCTCTACCCTATCCTATCCTCTACCCTATCCTATCCTCTATCCTATCCTATCCTCTATTCTATCCTATCCTCTATCGTCTCCTGTCCTCTATCCTACCCAATCCCCTATCCTATCCTCTATCTTATCCTATCCTATCCTCTATCCTATCCGATCCTCTATCATATCCTACCCTCTTTCCTATAATATCCTCTATGCTATCCTATCCTCAACCCTATCCTATCCTCATTCCTATCCTCTACTCCATCCTATCCTATCAGCTATCCTATCCTATCCTCTATCCTATCCTATCCTCTACCCTATCCTATCCTCTATCCTATCCTATCCTCTATCCTATCCTATCCTCTATCCTATAATATCCTCTATCCAGTCCAATCCTCTATCCTATCCTCTATCCTATCATCTATCCTATCCTATCCTCTATAAGATCGTATTCTCTATAATATCGTATCCTCCATCGTATCCTATCCTCTTTCCTATAATATCATCTATCCTATCCTATACTCTATCCTATCCTATCCTCTATCGTATCCTATCTTCTATCCTATCCAATCCCCTATCCTATCCTCTATCCTATCCAATCCTATATCGTATCCTCTATCCAATCCTATCCTCTATCCTATCCTATCCTGTATCCTATCCTATCCTCTATCCTATCCGATCAACCATCCTATCCAATCCCCTATCCTATCCTCAATCTTATCCTATCCTATCCTCTATCCTATCCGATCAACCATCCTATCCAATCCCCTATCATATCCTCAATCTTATCCTATCCTCTAACCTATCATATCCTGTTTTATATCCTATCCGCTATCCTATCCTATCCTCTATTATATCGTATCCTCTATCATATCCTATCCTCTTTCCTATAATATCATCTATCCTATCCTATTCTCTATCGTCTCCTATCCTCTATACTATGCAATCCCCTATCCTATCCTCTATCCTATCCTATCCTCTATTATATCCTATTCTCAATCCTATCCTATCGTCTTTCCTATCCTATTCTCTATACTATCCTATCCTCTACCCTATCCTATCCTCTATCCTATCCTATCCTCTATCCTATCCTATCCTCTACCCTATCCTATCCTCTATCCTATCCTATCCTCTATCGTCTCCTGTCCTCTATCCTACCCAATCCCCTATCCTATCCTCTATTTTATCCTATCCTATCCTCTATCCTATCCGATCCTCTATCATATCCTATATTCTTTCCTATAATATCCTCTATGCTATCCTATCCTCAACCCTATCCTATCTGTCATTCCTATCCTCTACTCGAACCTATCCTATCCGCTATCCTATCCTATCCTCTATCCTATAATATCCTCTATCCAGTCCAATCCTCTATCCTATCCTCTATCCTATCATCTATCCAATCCTATCCTCTATAAGATCGTATTCTCTATAATATCGTATCCTCCATCGTATCCTATTCTCTTTCCTATCCTATTCTCTATCCGATCCTATCGTCTATCCTATCCTATCCTCTATCCTATCCTATCCTCTATCGTATCCTATCCTCTATCCTATCCTATCCTCTATCCTATTCTATCCTCTATCCTATCCTATCCTCTATCTAATCCTATCCTCTATCATATCCAATCCCCTATCCTATACTCTATCATATCCTATCATCTATCCTATCATATCCTCTATCCTATTCTATACTCTATCCTATCCTTTCCGCTATCCTATCCTATCCTCTATCCTATCCTATCCTATCCTCTATCCTATCCTATCCTCTATCCTATCCTATCCTCTAGCCTATCCTATCCTCTATCCCATCCTATCCTCTATCCTATCCTATCCTCTATCCTATCCTATCCTGTATCCTATCCAATCCCCTATAATATACTCTAACATATCCTATCATATATCCTATCATATCCTCTATCCTATTCTATACTCTCGTCTATCCTATCCAATCCCCTATCCTATCCTCTATCTGATCCTATCCTCTATCCTATCCTATCCTCTAACCTATCCTATCCTCTATACTATCCTATCCTCTATCCTATCCTATCCTCTATCCGATCCTATCCTCTATCCTATCCTATCCTCTATCCTATCCAATCCTCTATCCTATCCTATCCTATATCCTATCCTATCCTCAACCCTATCCTATCCTCAATTCTATCCTATACTCCATCCTATCCTATCCGCTATCGAATCCTATTCTCTGTGCTATCCTCTATCCTATCCTATCCTCTATCCTATCGTATTCTCTATCCTATCCTATCGTATCCTCTATCGTATCCTATCCTCTATCCTATGCAATCGTATATCCTATACTCTATCCTATCCTATCCTCTATCCTATCTTATCCTCTATCCTATCCTATCCTCCATCCTATCCTATCCTCTTTCCTATAATATCATCTATCCTATCCTATCCTCTATCGTATCCAATCCCCAATCCTACCCTCTATCCTATCCTATCCTGTATCCTATCCAATCCTCTATCCTATCCTCTATCCTATCCTCTATGCTATCCTATCCTCTATCCTATCCTATTCTCTATAATATCGTATCCTTTATCATATCCTATCCTCTTTCCTATAACATCATCTACCCTATCCGAATCTCTTTCCTATCCTATCCTCTTTCCTATCCTATCCTCAATCCTATCCTATCCTCTATCCTATCCAATCCCCTATCCTATCCTCTATCCTATCCTATTCTCTGTGCTATCCTCTATCCTATCCTATCCTCTATCCTATCCCATTGTCTATCCTATACTATCCTCTTTCCTATCCTATTCTCTATCCTATCCTATCCTTTATCCTATCCTATCCTCTCTCCAATCCTATCCTCAATGCTATCCTATCCTCTATCCTATCCTATCCTCTATCCTATCCAATCCTATATCCTAAACTCGATCCTATCCTATTCTCTATCTGATCCTATCCTCTATCTGATCCTATCCTCTATCCTATCCTATCCTCTATCTGATCCTATCCTCTATCCTATCCTATGCTCTATCCTGTCCTATCCTCTATCCTATCCTATTCACTATCCTATAATACCCTCTATCCTATCCTTTCCTCTATCCTGTCCTATCCTCTATCCGATCATCTCCTCTATCCTATCCTATCCTCTATCCTATGCTATTCTCTATCCTATCCTATCCTCTTTCCTATCCTATTCTCTATCCAATCCTATCCTCTATCCTATCCTATCCTCTATCGTATCCTGTCCTCTATCCTATCCAATCCTTTATCCTATCCTCTATGCTATCCTATCCTCTATCCTATCCTCTATCCTATCGTATCGTCTATCCTATCCCATACTCTGCAATATCCTATACTCTATCCTATCATATCCTCTATCCTATCCTATCCACTATCCTATCCTATCCTCTATCCGATCCTATCCTCTATCCTATCCTATCCTCTATCCTATCCTTTCCGCTATCCTATCCTATCCTCTATCCTATCCAATCCTCTATTCTATCCTATCGTCTATCCTATCCAATCCCCTATCCTATCCTCTATCCGACCCTATAATCTATCCTATCCTATCCTCTATCCTATCCTATCCTCTATCATATCCTATCCTCTATCCTATCCTCTATCCTATCCTATCCTCTATCCTATCCTATCCTCTATCCTATCCTATCCTCTATCCGATCCTATCCTCTATCCTATCCTATCCTCTATCCTATCCTATCCTCTATCCTAGCCTATCCTCTATTCTATCCAAACCTCTATCCTATCCTATCCTCTAACCTATCCTATCCTCTATCCTATCCAATCCTCTATCCTATCCTATCCTCTATCCGACCCTATAATCTATCCTATCCTATCCTCTATCCTATCCTATCCTCTATCATATCCTATCCTCTATCCTATCATATCCTCTACCCTATTCTATACTCTATCCTATCCTTTCCGCTATCCTATCCTATTCTCTGTGCTATCCTCTATCCTATCCTATCCTCTATCCTATCGTATTCTCTATCCTATCCTATCGTATCCTCTATCGTATCCTATCCTCTATCCTATGCAATCGTATATCCTATACTCTATCCTCTCCTATCCTCTATCCTATCCTATCCTCTATTATATCCTCTATCCTATCCTATCCTCTAACTTATCCTATCCTCTATCCTATCTTATCCTCTATCCTATTCTATACTCTATCCTATCCTTTCCGCCATCCTATCCTATCGTGTCCTCTATCTAATCCTATCCTCTATCCTATCCAATCCCCTATCCTATACTCTATCATATCCTATCATCTATCCTATCATATCCTCTACCCTATTCTATACTCTATCCTATCCTTTCCGCTATCCTATCCTATCCTCTATCCTATCCAATCCTCTATTCTATCCTATCGTCTATCCTATCCAATCCCCTATCCTATCCTCTATCCGACCCTATAATCTATCCTATCCTATCCTCTATCCTATCCTATCCTCTATCATATCCTATCCTCTATCCTATCCTATCCTCTATCCTATCCTATCCTCTATCCTATCCTATCCTCTATCCGATCCTATCCTCTATCCTATCCTATCCTCTATCCTATCCTTTCCGCTATCCTATCCTATCCTCTATCCTATCCAATCCTCTATTCTATCCTATCGTCTATCCTATCCAATCCCCTATCCTATCCTCTATCCGACCCTATAATCTATCCTATCCTATCCTCTATCCTATCCTATCCTCTATCATATCCTATCCTCTATCCTATCCTCTATCCTATCCTATCCTCTATCCTATCCTATCCTCTATCCTATCCTATCCTCTATCCGATCCTATCCTCTATCCTATCCTATCCTCTATCCTATCCTTTCCGCTATCCTATCCTATCCTCTATCCTATCCAATCCTCTATTCTATCCTATCGTCTATCCTATCCAATCCCCTATCCTATCCTCTATCCGACCCTATAATCTATCCTATCCTATCCTCTATCCTATCCTATCCTCTATCATATCCTATCCTCTATCCTATCCTCTATCCTATCCTATCCTCTATCCTATCCTATCCTCTATCCTATCCTATCCTCTATCCTATCCTATCCTCTATCATATCCTATCCTCTATCCTATCATATCCTCTACCCTATTCTATACTCTATCCTATCCTTTCCGCTATCCTATCCTATCCTCTATCCTATCCAATCCTCTATTCTATCCTATCGTCTATCCTATCCAATCCCCTATCCTATCCTCTATCCGACCCTATAATCTATCCTATCCTATCCTCTATCCTATCCTATCCTCTATCCTATCCTATCCTCTATCATATCCTATCCTCTATCCTATCCTATCCTCTATCCTATCCTATCCTCTATCCTATCCTATCCTCTATCCGATCCTATCTTCTATGATATCCTATCCTCTATCCTATCCTCTATCCTATCCTATCCTCTATCCTGTCCTATCCTCTATCCTATCTTATCCTCTATCCTATCCTATCCTCCATCCTATCCTATCCTCTTTCCTATAATATCATCTATCCTATCCTATCCTCTATCGTATCCAATCCCCAATCCTATCCTCTATCCTATCCTATCCTCTATCGTATCTTATCCATTATCCTATCCAATTCCTCTATCCTATCCTATTCTCTATCCTATCCTCTATCGTATCGTATCCTCTATCCTATCCAATCCTCTATCCTATCATCTGTCCGACCCTATAATCTATCCTATCCTATCCTCTATCCTATCCTCTCCTCTAGCCTATCCTATCCTCTATCCTATCCTATCCTCTATCCTATCCTATTTTCTATCCTATCCTATCCTGTATCCTATCCAATCCCCTATAATATACTCTAACATATCCTATCATATATCCTATCATATCCTCTATCCTATTCTATACTCTCGTCTATCCTATCCAATCCCCTATCCTATCCTCTATCTGATCCTATCCTCTATCCTATCCTATCCTCTATCTGATCCTATCCTCTATCCTATCCTATTCTCTATCCTATCCTATCCTCTATCCTATCCTATCCTCTATCCTATCCAATCCGCTAACCTATTCTCTATCCTATCCTATCCTATCCTCTATCGTATCCTATCCTCTATCCTATCCAATCCTATATCCTATTCTCTATCCTATCACATCCTCTATCGTATCCTATCCTCTATCCTATCCTATCCTCCATCCTATTCTACCCTGTACCCTATCCCATCCTCTATCGTCTCCTGTCCTCTATCCTATCAAATCCCCGATCCTATCCTCTATCCTACCCTTTCCGCTATGCTATCCTATCCTCTATAATATCGTATCCTCTGTCCTCTCCTTCCTCTATTCTACAATATCATCTATCCTATCCTATTCTCTATCCTATCCTATCGTATCTTCTATCGTATCGTATCCTCAATCCTATCCTATCCTCTATCCTATCCAATCCCCTATCCTATCCTCTATCCTATCCTATTCTCTGTGCTATCCTCTATCCTATCCTATCCTCTATCCTATCCCATTCTCTATCCTATCCTATCGTCTTTCCTATCCTATTCTCTATCCGATCGTATCCTCTTTCCTATAATACCATCTATCCTATCCTATTCTCTATCGTCTCCTAGTCTGTATCCTATCCAATCTCCTATCCTATCCTCTATCCTATCCTATTCTCTGTGCTATCCTCTATCCTATCCTATCCTCTATCCCATCCCATTCTCTAACCTATCCTATCGTCTTTCCTATCCTATTCTCTATCCTATCCGATCCTTTATCCTATCCTATCCTCTCTCCAATCCTATCCTCAATCCTATACGATTCCCTATCCTATCCTATCCTCAATCCTATCCTATCCTCTATACTATCCTATCCTCTATCCTATCGTATCCTCTAACTTATCATATCCTCTATCCTATCCTATTCTCTATCCTATCTTCCATTCCATTCTATCCCCTTTCGTATCCTCTATCCTATCCAATCCGCTATCCAATCCTCTATCCTATCCTATCCTCTATCCTATCCTGTTCTCTATCCTATAATATAATCTATCCTATCCTATTCTCTAACCTATCCTATCCTATCCTCTACCGTCTCCTATCCTGTATCCGATCCAATCCTATATCCTATTCTCTATCCTATCCTATCCTCTATCGTATCCTATCCTCTATCCTATCTTATCCTCCATCCTATTCTACCCTGTACCCTATCCCATCCTCTATCGTCTCCTGTCCTCTATCCTATCCAATCCCCGATCCTATCCTCTATCCTACCCTTTCCGCTATGCTATCCTATCCTCTATAATATCGTATCCTCTGTCCTCTCCTTCCTCTATCCTACAATATCAGTTATCCTATCCTATTCTCTATCCTATCCTATCGTATCCTCTATCGTATCGTATCCTCAATCCTATCCTATCCTCTATCCTATCCAATCCCCTATCCTATCCTCTATCCTATCCTATTCTCTGTGCTATCCTCTATCCTATCCTATCCTCTATCCTATTCAATACTCTATCCTATCCTTCCCGCCATCCTATCCTATCCTGTCCTCTATCGAATCCTATCCTCTATCCTATCCATTCCGCTATCCTATCCCAGCCTGTATAATATCGTATCCTCTGTCCTATCCTTTCTCTATCCTATAATATCATGTATCCTATCCTATCCTATCCTCTATCCTATCCAATCCTACATCCTATACTCTATCCTATCCTCTTCTCTATCCTATCCTATCCTCTATCGTATCCTATCCTCTATCCTATCCTATCCTCTATCCTATTCTATACTCTCGTCTATCCTATCCAATCCCCTAACCTATCCTCTATCTGATCCTATCCTCTATCCTATCCTATCCTCTATCTGATCCTATCCTCTATCCTATCCTATGCTCTATCCTGTCCTATCCTCTATCCTATCCTATCCTCTATCCTATCCTATCCCCTATCCAATCCTATCCTCTATCCTATCCTATCCTCTATCCTATCCTATCCACTATCTTATAATATCATCTACCCTATGCTATTCTCTATCCTATCCCATCCTCTGCCCTATCCTATACTCTATCCTATCATATCCTCTATCCTATCCTATTCACTATCCTATAATACCCTCTATCCTATCCTTTCCTCTATCCTATCCTATCCTCTATCCTATCATCTCCTCTATCCTATCCTATCCTCTATCCTATGCTATTCTCTATCCTATCCTATCCTCTTTCCTATCCTATTCTCTATCCAATCCTATCCTCTATCCTATCCTATCCTCTATCGTATCCTGTCCTCTATCCTATCCAATCCTTTATCCTATCCTCTATGCTATCCTATCCTCTATCCTATCCTCTATCCTATCGTATCCTCTATCCTATCCCATACTCTGCAATATCCTATACTCTATCCTATCATATCCTCTATCCTATCCTATCCACTATCCTATAATATCCAGTATCATATCCTATCCTCTACCCTATCCTATCCTCTATAATATCGTTTCCTCTATCCTATACTATCCTCTATCCCATAATATCAACTATCCTATGCTATCCTCTACCCTATCCTATCCTGTGTCCTACCCTATCCTGTATCCTATCCTCTATCCTATACTATCCTCAATCCTATCCTATCAACTATATTATAATATCATCTATCCCATGCTATCCTCTACCCTATCCTACCCTATATCCTATCCAATCCTCTATCCTATCCTCTATCCTATCCTCTATCCTATCCTCTATCCTATCCTATCCTCTAACTTATCCTATCCTCTATCCTATCTTATCCTCTATCCTATTCTATACTCTATCCTATCCTTTCCGCTATCCTATCCTATCCTCTATCCTATCCAATCCTCTATTCTATCCTATCGTCTATCCTATCCAATCCCCTATCCTATCCTCTATCCGACCCTATAATCTATCCTATCCTATCCTCTATCCTATCCTATCCTCTATCCTATCCTATCCTCTATCATATCCTATCCTCTATCCTATCCTATCCTCTATCCTATCCTATCCTCTATCCTATCCTATCCTCTATCCGATCCTATCCTCTATCCTATCCTATCCTCTATCCTATCCTATTCTCTATCCTATCCTATCCTCTATCGTATCCTATCCTCTATCCTATCCTATCCTCTATCCTATTCTATCCTCTATCCTATCCTATCCTATCCTCTATCCTATCCTATCCTCTATCGTATCCTATCCTCTATCCTATCCTATCCTCTATCCTATTCTATCCTCTATCCTATCCTATCCTCTATCTAATCCACCCTCTATCCTATCCAATCCCCTATCCTATACTCTATCATATCCTATCATCTATCCTATCCTATCCTCTATCCTATCCTATCCTGTATCCTACCCAATCCCCTATAATATACTCTAACATATCCTATCATATATCCTATCATATCCTCTATCCTATTCTATACTCTCGTCTATCCTATCCAATCCCCTATCCTATCCTCTATCTGATCCTATCCTCTATCCTATCCTATCCTCTATCCTATCCTATCCTCTAACCTATCCTATCCTCTATCCTATCGTATTCTCTATCCTATCCTATCGTATCCTCTATCGTATCCTATCCTCTATCCTATGCAATCGTATATCCTATACTCTATCCTATCCTATCCTCTATCCTATCTTATCCTCTATCCTATCCTATACTCTATCCTATCCTTTCCGTTATCCTATCCTTTCCGTTATCCTATCTTATCCTCTATCCTATCCTATCCTCCATCCTATCCTATCCTCTTTCCTATAATATCATCTATCCTATCCTATCCTCTATCGTATCCAATCCCCAATCCTACCCTCTATCCTATCCTATCCTGTATCCTATCCAATCCTCTATCCTATCCTCTATCCTATCCTCTATGCTATCCTATCCTCTATCCTATCCTATTCTCTATAATATCGTTTCCTTTATCATATCCTATCCTCTTTCCTATAACATCATCTACCCTATCCGAATCTCTTTCCTATCCTATCCTCTTTCCTATCCTATCCTCATCCTATCCTATCCTCTATCCTATCCAATCCCCTATCCTATCCTCTATCCTATCCTATTCTCTGTGCTATCCTCTATCCTATCCTATCCTCTATCCTATCCCATTGTCTATCCTATACTATCCTCTTTCCTATCCTATTCTCTATCCTATCCTATCCTTTATCCTATCCTATCCTCTCTCCAATCCTATCCTCAATGCTATCCTATCCTCTATCCTATCCTATCCTCTATCCTATCCTATCCTCTATCCTATCCGATCCTCTATCCTATCATATCCTCTATCCTATCCTATCCTCTATCCTATCCTATCCTCTATCCTATCCTATCCTCTATCCTATCCTATCCTCTATCCTATCCTATCCTCTATCCTATCCCATCCTATCCTCTATCCTATCCTATCCTCTATCCTATCCTATCCTCTATCCCATCCCATCCTCTATCGTATCCTATCCTGTATCCGATCGAATCCCCTATCCTATCCTCTATCGTATCCTATCCTCTATCCTATCCGATCCTATATCCTATCCTCTATCCTATTCAATACTCTATCCTATCCTTCCAGCCACCCTATCCTATCCTGTCCTCTATCGAATCCTATCCTCTATCCTATCCATTCCGCTATCCTATCCCAGCCTGTATAATATCGTATCCTCTGTCCTATCCTTTCTCTATCCTATAATATCATGTATCCTATCCTATCCTATCCTCTATCCTATCCAATCCTATATCCTATACTCTATCCTATCCTATTCTCTATCTGATCCTATCCTCTATCTGATCCTATCCTCTATCCTATCCTATCCTCTATCTGATCCTATCCTCTATCCTATCCTATGCTCTATCCTGTCCTATCCTCTATCCTATCCTATCCTCTATCCTATCCATTCCGCTATCCTATCCCAGCCTGTATAATATCGTATCCTCTGTCCTATCCTATCCTCTATCCTATCCTATCCTATCCTCTATGATATCCTATCCTCTATCCTATCCTATGCTCTATCCTACCCTATCCCCTATCCAATCCTATCCTCTATCCTATCCTATCCTCTATTCTATCCTATCCACTATCTTATAATATCATCTACCCTATGCTATTCTCTATCCTATCCCATCCTCTGCCCTATCCTATACTCTATCCTATCATATCCTCTATCCTATCCTATTCACTATCCTATAATACCCTCTATCCTATCCTTTCCACTATCCTATCCTATCCTCTATCCTATCATCTCCTCTATCCTATCCTATCCTCTATCCTATGCTATTCTCTATCCTATCCTATCCTCTTTCCTATCCTATTCTCTATCCAATCCTATCCTCTATCCTATCCTATCCTCTATCGTATCCTGTCCTCTATCCTATCCAATCCTTTATCCTATCCTCTATGCTATCCTATCCTCTATCCTATCCTCTATCCTATCGTATCGTCTATCCTATCCCATACTCTGCAATATCCTATACTCTATCCTATCATATCCTCTATCCTATCCTATCCACTATCCTATAATATCCAGTATCATATCCTATCCTCTACCCTATCCTATCCTCTATAATTTCGTTTCCTCTATCCTATACTATCCTCTATCCCATAATATCATCTATCCCATGCTATCCTCTACCCTATCCTACCCTATATCCTATCCAATCCTCTATCCTATCCTCTATCCTATCATCTATCCTATCATATCCTCTACCCTATTCTATACTCTATCCTATCCTTTCCGCTATCCTATCCTATCCTCTATCCTATCCAATCCTCTATTCTATCCTATCGTCTATCCTATCCAATCCCCTATCCTATCCTCTATCCGACCCTATAATCTATCCTATCCTATCCCCTATCCTATCCTATCCTCTATCCTATCCTATCCTCTATCATATCCTATCCTCTATCCTATCCTATCCTCTATTCTATCCAAAAGTCTATCCTATCCTATCCTCTAACCTATCCTATCCTCTATCCTATCCTATCCTCTATCCTATCCTATCCTCTATCCTATCCTATCCTCTATTCTATCCAAACCTCTATCCTATCCTATCCTCTAACCTATCCTATCCTCTATCCTATCCAATCCTCTATCCTATCCTATCCTATATCCTATCCTATCCTCAACCCTATCCTATCCTCAATTCTATCCTATACTCCATCCTATCCTATCCGCTATCCTATCCTATTCTCTGTGCTATCCTCTATCCTATCCTATCCTCTATCCTATCGTATTCTCTATCCTATCCTATCGTATCCTCTATCGTATCCTATCCTCTATCCTATGCAATCGTATATCCTATACTCTATCCTCTCCTATCCTCTATCCTATCCTATCCTCTATTATATCCTCTATCCTATCCTATCCTCTAACTTATCCTATCGTCTATCCTATCTTATCCTCTATCCTATTCTATACTCTATCCTATCCTTTCCGCCATCCTATCCTATCGTGTCCTCTATCTAATCCTATCCTCTATCCTATCCAATCCCCTATCCTATACTCTATCATATCCTATCATCTATCCTATCATATCCTCTACCCTATTCTATACTCTATCCTATCCTTTCCGCTATCCTATCCTATCCTCTATCCTATCCAATCCTCTATTCTATCCTATCGTCTATCCTATCCAATCCCCTATCCTATCCTCTATCCGACCCTATAATCTATCCTATCCTATCCTCTATCCTATCCTATCCTCTATCATATCCTATCCTCTATCCTATCCTATCCTCTATCCTATCCTATCCTCTATCCTATCCTATCCTCTATCCGATCCTATCCTCTATCCTATCCTATCCTCTATCCTATCCTTTCCGCTATCCTATCCTATCCTCTATCCTATCCAATCCTCTATTCTATCCTATCGTCTATCCTATCCAATCCCCTATCCTATCCTCTATCCGACCCTATAATCTATCCTATCCTATCCTCTATCCTATCCTATCCTCCATCATATCCTATCCTCTATCCTATCCTATCCTCTATCCTATCCTATCCTCTATCCTATCCTATCCTCTATCCGATCCTATCCTCTATCCTATCCTATCCTCTATCCTATCCTATCCTCTATCCTATCCTATCCTCTATTCTATCCAAACCTCTATCCTATCCTATCCTCTAACCTATCCTATCCTCTATCCTATCCAATCCTCTATCCTATCCTATCCTCTATCCGACCCTATAATCTATCCTATCCTATCCTCTATCCTATCCTATCCTCTATCATATCCTATCCTCTATCCTATCATATCCTCTACCCTATTCTATACTCTATCCTATCCTTTCCGCTATCCTATCCTATCCTCTATCCTATCCAATCCTCTATCCTATCCTATCCTCTATCCTATCCTATCCTCTATTCTATCCAAAAGTCTATCCTATCCTATCCTCTAACCTATCCTATCCTCTATCCTATCCAATCCTCTATCCTATCCTATCCTCTATCCGACCCTATAATCTATCCTATCCTATCCTCTATCCTATCCTATCCTCTATCATATCCTATCCTCTATCCTATCATATCCTCTACCCTATCCAATCCTCTATCCTATCCTATCCTATATCCTATCCTATCCTCAACCCTATCCTATCCTCAATTCTATCCTATACTCCATCCTATCCTATCCGCTATCCTACCCTATTCTCTGTGCTTTCCTCTATCCTATCCTATTCTCTATCCTATCCTATTCTCTGTGCTATCCTATCGTATCCTCTATCGTATCCTATCCTCTATCCTATGCAATCGTATATCCTATACTCTATCCTCTCCTATCCTCTATCCTATCCTATCCTCTATTATATCCTCTATCCTATCCTATCCTCTAACTTATCCTATCGTCTATCCTATCTTATCCTCTATCCTATTCTATACTCTATCCTATCCTTTCCGCCATCCTATCCTATCGTGTCCTCTATCTAATCCTATCCTCTATCCTATCCAATCCCCTATCCTATACTCTATCATATCCTATCATCTATCCTATCATATCCTCTACCCTATTCTATACTCTATCCTATCCTTTCCGCTATCCTATCCTATCCTCTATCCTATCCAATCCTCTATTCTATCCTATCGTCTATCCTATCCAATCCCCTATCCTATCCTCTATCCGACCCTATAATCTATCCTATCCTATCCTCTATCCTATCCTATCCTCTATCATATCCTATCCTCTATCCTATCCTATCCTCTATCCTATCCTATCCTCTATCCTATCCTATCCTCTATCCGATCCTATCCTCTATCCTATCCTATCCTCTATCCTATCCTTTCCGCTATCCTATCCTATCCTCTATCCTATCCAATCCTCTATTCTATCCTATCGTCTATCCTATCCAATCCCCTATCCTATCCTCTATCCGACCCTATAATCTATCCTATCCTATCCTCTATCCTATCCTATCCTCCATCATATCCTATCCTCTATCCTATCCTATCCTCTATCCTATCCTATCCTCTATCCTATCCTATCCTCTATCCGATCCTATCCTCTATCCTATCCTATCCTCTATCCTATCCTATCCTCTATCCTATCCTATCCTCTATTCTATCCAAACCTCTATCCTATCCTATCCTCTAACCTATCCTATCCTCTATCCTATCCAATCCTCTATCCTATCCTATCCTCTATCCGACCCTATAATCTATCCTATCCTATCCTCTATCCTATCCTATCCTCTATCATATCCTATCCTCTATCCTATCATATCCTCTACCCTATTCTATACTCTATCCTATCCTTTCCGCTATCCTATCCTATCCTCTATCCTATCCAATCCTCTATCCTATCCTATCCTCTATCCTATCCTATCCTCTATTCTATCCAAAAGTCTATCCTATCCTATCCTCTAACCTATCCTATCCTCTATCCTATCCAATCCTCTATCCTATCCTATCCTCTATCCGACCCTATAATCTATCCTATCCTATCCTCTATCCTATCCTATCCTCTATCATATCCTATCCTCTATCCTATCATATCCTCTACCCTATCCAATCCTCTATCCTATCCTATCCTATATCCTATCCTATCCTCAACCCTATCCTATCCTCAATTCTATCCTATACTCCATCCTATCCTATCCGCTATCCTACCCTATTCTCTGTGCTTTCCTCTATCCTATCCTATTCTCTATCCTATCCTATTCTCTGTGCTATCGTCTATCCTATCCTATCCTCTATCCTATCCCATTCTCTATCCTATCCTATCGTCTTTCCTATCCTATTCTCTATCCTATCCTATCCTCTATCCTATACTATCCTCTATCCCATGCTATCCTCTACCCTATCCTACCCTATATCCTATACTATCCTCTATCCTATCCTCTATCCTATCCTCTATCCTATCCTCTATCCTATCCTCTATCCTATCCTCTATCCTATCCTCTATCCTATCCTCTATCCTATCCTCTATCCTATCCTATCTTCTATCCTCTCCTATCCTCTATCCTATCGTATCCTCTTTCCTATAATACCATCTATCCTATCCTATTCTCTATCGTCTCCTAGCCTGTATCCTATCCAATCTCCTATCCTATCCTCTATCCTATCCTATTCTCTGTGCTATCGTCTATCCTATCCTATCCTCTATCCTATCCCATTCTCTATCCTATCCTATCGTCTTTCCTATCCTATTCTCTATCCTATCCTATCCTCTATCCTATACTATCCTCTATCCCATGCTATCCTCTACCCTATCCTACCCTATATCCTATACTATCCTCTATCCTATCCTCTATCCTATCCTCTATCCTATCCTCTATCCTATCCTCTATCCTATCCTCTATCCTATCCTCTATCCTATCCTCTATCCTATCCTATCTTCTATCCTCTCCTATCCTCTATCCTATCGTATCCTCTTTCCTATAATACCATCTATCCTATCCTATTCTCTATCGTCTCCTAGCCTGTATCCTATCCAATCTCCTATCCTATCCTCTATCCTATCCTATTCTCTGTGCTATCGTCTATCCTATCCTATCCTCTATCCTATCCCATTCTCTATCCTATCCTATCGTCTTTCCTATCCTATCCTCTATTCTATCCAAACCTCTATCCTATCCTATCCTCTAACCTATCCTATCCTCTATCCTATCCAATCCTCTATCCTATCCTATCCTCTATCCGACCCTATAATCTATCCTATCCTATCCTCTATCCTATCCTATCCTCTATCATATCCTATCCTCTATCCTATCATATCCTCTACCCTATTCTATACTCTATCCTATCCTTTCCGCTATCCTATCCTATCCTCTATCCTATCCAATCCTCTATTCTATCCTATCGTCTATCCTATCCAATCCCCTATCCTATCCTCTATCCGACCCTATAATCTATCCTATCCTATCCTCTATCCTATCCTATCCTCTATCCTATCCTATCCTCTATCCTATCCTATCCTCTATCATATCCTATCCTCTATCCTATCCTATCCTCTATCCTATCCTATCCTCTATCCTATCCTATCCTCTATCCGATCCTATCCTCTATCCTATCCTATCCTCTATCCTATCCTATCCTCTATCCTATCCTATCCTCTATTCTATCCAAACCTCTATCCTATCCTATCCTCTAACCTATCCTATCCTCTATCCTATCCAATCCTCTATCCTATCCTATCCTCTATCCGACCCTATAATCTATCCTATCCTATCCTCTATCCTATCCTATCCTCTATCATATCCTATCCTCTATCCTATCATATCCTCTACCCTATCCAATCCTCTATCCTATCCTATCCTATATCCTATCCTATCCTCAACCCTATCCTATCCTCAATTCTATCCTATACTCCATCCTATCCTATCCGCTATCCTATCCTATTCTCTGTGCTTTCCTCTATCCTATCCTATTCTCTATCCTATCGTATTCTCTATCCTATCCTATCGTATCCTCTATCGTATCCTATCCTCTATCCTATGCAATCGTATATCCTATACTCTATCCTATCCTATCCTCTATCCTATCCTATACTCTATCCTATCCTTTCCGTTATCCTATCTTATCCTCTATCCTATCCTATCCTCCATCCTATCCTATCCTCTTTCCTATAATATCATTTATCCTATCCTATCCTCTATCGTATCCAATCCCCAATCCTACCCTCTATCCTATCCTATCCTGTATCCTATCCAATCCTCTATCCTATCCTCTATCCTATCCTCTATGCTATCCTATCCTCTATTCTATCCTATTCTCTATAATATCGTATCCTTTATCATATCCTATCCTCTTTCCTATAACATCATCTACCCTATCCGAATCTCTTTCCTATCCTATCCTCTTTCCTATCCTATCCTCAATCCTATCCTATCCTCTATCCTATCCAATCCCCTATCCTATCCTCTATCCTATCCTATTCTCTGTGCTATCCTAATCCTATCCTATTCTCTATCCTATCCCATTCTCTATCCTATACTATCCTCTTTCCTATCCTATTCTCTATCCTATCCTATCCTTTATCCTATCCTATCCTCTCTCCTATCCTATCCTCAATCCTATCCTATCCTCTATCCTATCCAATCCCCTATCCTATCCTCTATCCTATCCTATTCTCTGTGCTATCCTCTATCCTATCCTATCCTCTATCCTATCCCATTCTCTATCCTATACTATCCTCTTTCCTATCCTACCCTCTATCCTATCCTATCCTCTATCCTATCCTATCCCCTATCCGATCCGATCCTCTATCCTATCCTATCCTCTATCCTATCCTATCCTCTATTCTATCCAAACGTCTATCCTATCCTATCCTCTAACCTATCCTATCCTCCATCCTATCCAATCCTCTACCCTATCCTATCCTATATCCTATCCTATTCTCAACCCTATCCTATCCTCAATTCTATCCTATACTCCATCCTATCCTATCCGCTATCCTATCCTATTCTCTGTGCTATCCTCTATCCTATCCTATCCTCTATGCTATCGTATTCTCTATCCTATCCTATCGTATCCTCTATCGTATCCTATCCTCTTCCCTATGCAATCGTATATCCTATACTCTATCCTATCCTATCCTCTATCCTATCCTATCCTCTATCATATCCTATCCTCTATCCTATCCTATCCTCTATCCTGTCCTATCCTCTATCCTATCTTATCCTCTATCCTATCCTATCCTCCATCCTATCCTATCCTCTTTCCTATAATATCATCTATCCTATCCTATCCTCTATCGTATCCTATCCTCTATCCTATCCTATCCTCTATCCTATCCAATTCTCTATCCTATCCTCTATCCCGTCCTGTCCTCTATCCTATCCTATCGTCAATCCTATCCTATCCTCTATCCTATCCTATCCTCTATCCTATCCTATCCACTATCCTATCCTATCCTCTATCCTATCCTATCCTCTATCCTATCCTATCCTCTATCCTATCCTATCCTCTATCCTATCCTCCATCCTATCCTATCCTCTATCCTATAATATCATCTATCCTATCCTCTTCCCTATCCTATCCTATCCTCTATAATATCGTATCCTGTATCCTATCCTGTCCTCTTTCCTATCCTATCCTCAATCCTATCCTATCCTCTATCCTATCCAATCCTCTATCCTATCATCTGTCCGACCCTATAATCTATCCTATCCTATCCTCTATCCTATCCTATCCTCTATCCTATCCTATCCTCTATCCTATCCAATTCTCTATCCTATCCTCTATCCCGTCCTGTCCTCTATACTATCCTATCGTCAATCCTATCCTATCCTCTAGAAGATCGTATCCTCTATCCTATCCAATCCTCTATTCTATCCGAGCCTCTAACCTATCCTATCCTCCATCCTATCCTAACCTCTATCCTATCCTATCCTCTATCCTCTCCTATCCTCTATCCTATCCTATCCGATCCTCCATCCTATCCTATTCTCTATAATATCGTATCCTTTATCATATCCTATCCTCTTTCCTATAACATCATCTACCCTATCCGAATCTCTTTCCTATCCTATCCTCTTTCCTATCCTATCCTCAATCCTATCCTATCCTCTATCCTATCCAATCCCCTATCCTATCCTCTATCCTATCCTATTCTCTGTGCTATTCTCTATCCTATCCTATCCTCTATCCTATCCCATTCTCTATCCTATACTATCCTCTTTCCTATCCTATTCTCTATCCTATCCTATCCTTTATCCTATCCTATCCTCTCTCCAATCCTATCCTCAATGCTATCCTATCCTCTATCCTATCCTATCCTCTATCCTATCCTATCTTCTATCCTCTCCTATCCTCTATCCTATCGTATCCTCTTTCCTATAATACCATCTATCCTATCCTATTCTCTATCGTCTCCTAGCCTGTATCCTATCCAATCTCCTATCCTATCCTCTATCCTATCCTATTCTCTGTGCTATCGTCTATCCTATCCTATCCTCTATCCTATCCCATTCTCTATCCTATCCTATCGTCTTTCCTATCCTATTCTCTATCCTATCCTATCCTCTATCCTATACTATCCTCTATCCCATGCTATCCTCTACCCTATCCTACCCTATATCCTATACTATCCTCTATCCTATCCTCTATCCTATCCTCTATCCTATCCTCTATCCTATCCTCTATCCTATCCTCTATCCTATCCTCTATCCTATCCTCTATCCTATCCTATCGTCAATCCTATCCTATCTTCTATGCTATCCTATCCTCTATCCTATCCTCTATCCTATCCTATCCTCTATCCTGTCCTATCCTCTATCCCATCTTATCCTCTATCCTATCCTATCCTCCATCCTATCCTATCCTCTTTCCTATAATATCATCTATCCTATCCTATCCTGTATCGTATCCAATCCCCAATCCTATCCTCTATCCTATCCTATCCTCTATCGTATCCTATCCTGTATCCGATCCAATCCCCTATCCTATCCTATTCTCTATCCTATCCTCTATCGTATCGTATCCTCTATCCTATCCAATCCTCTATCCTATCATCTATCCTATCCTCTATCCTATCCAATCCGCTATCCTATCCTCTATCCTATCCTATCCTCTATCCTATCCTATCCTCTATCCTATCCTGTCCTCTATCCTGCAATAGCATCTATCCTATCCTATTCTCTATCCTATCCTATCCTATCCTCTTCCGTCTCCTATCTTGTATCCGATCCAATCCCCTATCGCATCCTCTATCCTATCCTATTCTCTATCCTATCCTCTATCCTATCGTATCCTCTATCCTAACCAATCCTCTATCCTATCCTCTATCCTATACTCTATCCTATCCTATCCTCTAACTTATCCTATCCTCTATCCTATCTTATCCTCTATCCTATTCTATACTCTATCCTATCCTTTCCGCCATCCTATCCTATCGTGTCCTCTATCTAATCCTATCCTCTATCCTATCCAATCCCCTATCCTATACTCTATCATATCCTATCATCTATCCTATCATATCCTCAACCTATTCTATACTCTATCCTATCCTTTCCGATATCCTATCCTATCCTCTATCCTATCCTATTTTCTATCCTATCCTATCCTGTATCCTATCCAATCCCCTATAATATACTCTAACATATCCTATCATATCCTCTATCCTGTCCTATCCTCTATCCTATCCTCTATAATATCGTATCCTCTATACTATCCTATCCTCTATCCTATCCTCTATCCTTTATACTATCCTATCCTCTATCGTATCCTATCCTCTATCCTAACCTATCCTCTATCCTATCCTATCCTATTTCCTATCCTGTCCTCTATCCTATCCTCTATCCTATCGTATCCTCTATCCTATCCCATACTCTGCCCTATCCTGTACTCTATCCTATCATATCCTCTATCCTATCCTATCCACTATCCTATAATATCCTCTATCCTATCCTATTCTCTATCCTATCCTATCCTCTATCCTATCCTATCCTCTATCCTATCCTATCCTCTATCCTATCCAATTCTCTATCCTATCCTCTATCCCGTCCTGTCCTCTATCCTATCCTATCGTCAATCCTATCCTCTATCCTATCCTATCGTCTATCCTATCCTATCCTCTATCCTATCCTATCCTCTATCCTATCCTATCCACTATCCTATCCTATCCTCTATCCTATCCTATCCTCTATCCTATCCTATCCTCTATCCTATCCTATCCTCTATCCTATCCTCCATCCTATCCTATCCTCTATCCTATAATATCATCTATCCTATCCTCTTCCCTATCCTATCCTATCCTCTATAATATCGTATCCTGTATCCTATCCTGTCCTCTTTCCTATCCTATCCTCAATCCTATCCTATCCTCTATCCTATCCTATCCTCTATCCTACCCTATCCTCTATCCTGTCCTATCCTCTATCCTATCCTCCATCCTATCCTATCCTCTATCCTATAATATCATCTATCCTATCCTCTTCCCTATCCTATCCTATCCTCTATAATATCGTATCCTGTATCCTATCCTGTACTCTTTCCTATCCTATCCTCAATCCTATCCTATCCTCTATCCTATCGTATCTTCTATCCTATCCATTCCTCTATCCTTTGCGATCCTCTATCCTATCGTATCCTCTATAATATCGTATCCTCTATCATATCCTATCCTCTTTCCTATAATATCATTTATCCTATCCTATTCCCTATCCTATCATATCCTCTATCCTATCCTAACCTCTATCCTATCCTATCATCGTTCCTATCCTATCCTCAATTCTATTCTATACTGCATCCTATCCTATCCGCTATCCTATCCTATCCTCTATCCTATCCAATCCTCTATCCTATTATCTATCCTATTCTGTATCCAATCCTATCCTATTTCGCCTCCTATCCTCTATCCTATCCAATCCCCTATCCTATCATCTATCCTATCCTTTCCCCTATCCTATCCTTTCCTCTACCCTATCCTATCCTCTAGAAGATCGTATCCTCTATCCTATCCAATCCTCTATCCAATCCGAGCCTCTAACCTATCCTATTCTCCATCCTGTCCTATCCTCTATCCTATCCTCTATAACATCGTATCCTTTATACTATCCTATCCTCTATCCTATCCTCTATCCTTTATACTATTCTATCCTCTATCGTATCCTATCCTCTATCCTAACCTATCCTCTATCCTATCCTATCCTATTTCCTATCCTGTCCTCTATCCTATCCTCTATCCTATCATATCCTCTATCCTATCCTATCCACTATCCTATAATATCCTCTATCCTATCCTATACTCTACCCTATCCTATCCTCTATAATATATTATCCTCTATCCTATCGTATCCTCTATCCTATCCTATCCTCAATTCTATCCTATACTCCATCCTATCCTATCCGCTATCCTATCCTATCCTCTATAATATCGTATCCTCTATCATATCCTATCCTCTATCCTATAGTATCCCCTATCCTATCCAATCCTCTATCCTATCCTCTATCCTATTCTCTATCCAATCCTATCCTCTTTCGTCTCCTATCCTCTATCCTATCCAATCCCCTGCCCTATCCTCTATCCTATTCTTTCCACTATCCTATCCTTTCCTCTATCCTATCCTATCCTCTATAAGATCGTATCCTCTATCCTATCCTGTCCTCTATCCTATAATATCATCTATCCTATCCTATCCTCTGTCCAATCAAATGCTGTATTATATCCTATCCTCTATCCTATCCTAGCCTCTAACCTATCCTATCCTATCCTCTATAATATCGTATCCTGTATCCTATCCTGTACTCTTTCCTATCCTATCCTCAATCCTATCCTATCCTCTATCCTATCGTATCTTCTATCCTATCCAATCCTCTATCCTTTCCGATCCTCTATCCTATCGTATCCTCTATAATATCGTATCCTCTATCCTATCCTATCCTCTACCCTATCCTATCCTCTATCCTATCCTATCCTCTATCCTATCCTATCCTCTATCCTATCCCATCCTCTATCCTATCCTATCCTCTATCCTATCCAATCCCCTATCCTATCCTCTATCCTATCCTGTATGCTATCCTATCCTCTATCCTCTCCTATCGTCTATCCTATCCTATCCTCTACCCTATCCTATCCTCTATCCTATCCTATCCTCTATCCTATCCTATCCTCTATCCTATCCTATCCTCTATTCTATCCTATCCTCTATCCTATCCTATTCTCTATCGTCTCCTGTCCTCTATCCTATCCAATCCTCTATCCTATCCAATCCCCGATCCTATCCTATATCCTACCCTTTCCTCTATCCTATCCTATCCTCTATCCTATCCTATCCTATCCTCTATCCTATCCTATCCTATCCTTCTCTCCTATCCTATCCTCTATCCTATCCTATCCTCTATGCTATCCTATCCTCTATCCTATCCTGTCCTCTATCCTATAATATCATCTATCCTATCCAATTCTCTATCCTATCCTATCCTATCCTCTACCGTATCCTATCCTGTATCCGATCCAATCCCCTATCGTATCCTCTATCCTATCCTATCCTATATCCTATCCTGTATCCTATCCTATCCTCTAACTTATCCTATCCTCTATCCTATCTTATCCTCTGTCCTATTCTATACTCTATCCTATCCTTTCCGCCATCATATCCTATCCTGTCATCTATCGAATCCTATCCTCTATCCTATCCAATCCCCTATCCTATCCTCTATCCGATCCTATCCTCTATCCTATCATATCTTCTATAATATCGTTTCCTCTGTCCTATAATGTCCTCTATCCTATAATATCATCTATCCTATCCTATTCTCTATCCTATCCTATCCTATCCTCTATCGTATCCTATCCTCTATCCTATCCAATCCTATATCCTATTCTCTATCCTATCCTATCCTCTATCGTATCCTATCCCCTATCCTATCCTATCCTCTATCCTATTCTATCCTCTATCCTATCCTATCCTCTATCGTCTCCTGTCCTCTATCCTATCCAATCCCCTATCCTATCCAATCCCCGATCCTATCCTCTATCCTACCCTTTCCTCTATCCTATCCTATCCTCTATCCTATCCTATCCTCTATCCTATCCTATCCTCTATCCTATCCTATCCTCTATCCTATCCTATTCTCTATCCTATCCTATCCTCTATCGTATCCTATCCCCTATCCTATCCTATCCTCTATCCTATTCTATCCTCCATTCTATCCTATCCTCTATCCTATCCTATCCTCTATCCTATCCTATCCTTCTCCCCTATCCTATCCTCTATCCTATCCTATCCTCTATCCTATCCTATCCTCTATCTTATCCTGTCCTCTATCCTATAATATCGTCTATCCTATCCTATTCTCTATCCTATCCTATCCTATCCTCTACCGTATCCTATCCTGTATCCGATCCAATCCCCTATCGTATCCTCGATCCTATCCTATTCTCTGTCCTCTCCTCTATCCTAACGTACCCTCTATCCTATCCAATCCTCTATCCTATCCTCTATCCTATCCTATCCTCTAACTTATCATATCCTCTATCTTCTCCTGTCCTCTATCCTATCCAATCCCCTATCCTATCCAATCCCCGATCCTATCCTCTATCCTACCCTTTCCGCTATGCTATCCTATCCTCTATAATATCGCATCCTCTGTCCTATCCTTCCTCTATCCTACAATAACATCTATCCTATCCTATCCTCTATCCTATCCTATCCTCTATCCTATCCTATCCTCTATCCTATCCTATCCTCTATTATATCCTCTATCCTATCCTATTCTCTATCCTATCCTATCCTCTATGCTATCCTATCCTGTATCCTATCCTCTCCTCTATCCTATCGTATCCTCTATCCTATCGTATCCTCTATCCTATCCTATCCTCTATCCTATCCTGTCCTCTATCCTATAATATCATCTATAATATCCTATTCTCTATCCTATTCTATCCTATCCTCTATCGTCTCCGGTCCTCTATCCTACCCAATCCCCTATCCTATCCTCTATCTTATCCTATCCTATCCTCTATCCTATCCGATCCTCTATCATATCCTATCCTCTTTCCTATAATATCCTCTATGCTATCCTATCCTCAACCCTATCCTATCCTCATTCCTATCCCCTACTCCATCCTACCCTATCCGCTATCCTATCCTATCCTCTATCCTATCCTATCCTCTACCCTATCCTATCCTCTATCCTATCCTATCCTCTATCCTATCCTATCCTCTATAATATCGTATTCTCTATAATATCGTATCCTCCATCGTATCCTATCCTCTTTCCTATAATATCATCTATCCTATCCTATTCTCTATCCTATCCTATCCTGTATCCTATCCTATCCTCTATCCTATCCGATCAACCATCCTATCCAATCCCCTATCCTATCCTCAATCTTATCCTATCCTCTAACCTATCATATCCTGTTTTATATCCTATCCGCTATCCTATCCTATCCTCTATAATATCGTATCCTCTATCATATCCTATCCTCTTTCCTATAATATCATCTATCCTATCCTATTCTCTATCGTCTCCTATCCTCTATACTAAGCACTCCCCTATCCTATCCTATCCTCTATCCTATCCTATCCTCTATCCTATCCTATTCTCAATCCTATCCTATCGTCTTTCCTATCCTATTCTCTATACTATCCTATCCTTTATCCTATCCTATCCTCTATCCTATCGTATCCTCTATCCTATCATATCCTCTATCCTATCCTATCCTCTATCCTATCCTATTCTCTATCCTATCCTATCCTCTTTCCTATCCTATTCTCTATCCTATCCTATCCTTTATCCTATCCTACCCTCTCTCCAATCCTATCCTCAATCCTATCCAATCCCCTATCCCATATCCCCTCCAATCCTCTATCCTATCCTCTATCCCGTCCTATCCTGAATCCCATCCTATCCTCTATCCTATCATATCCTGTATTATATCCTATCCTCTATCGTATCCTAGCCTCTAACCTATCCTATCCTCAATCCTATGCTATCCTCTATCCTATCCAATCCTCTATCCTATCCGATCCTCTATCCTACCCTATCCTGTATAATTTCGTATCCTCTATCCTATCCTATCCTCTATCCTATAGAATCCCCTATCCTATTCTCTACCGTATTGTATCCTGTATAATATCGTATCCTCTATCATATTCTATCCTATAATATCCTCATACCTATCCTATCCTCTGTCCGATCATATCCTCTATCCTATCCTATCCTATCCTCTATAATATCGTATCCTCTATCCTATCCTATCCTCTATCCTATCCTATCCTCTATCCTATCCTATCCTCTATCCTATCCTATCCTCTATCCTATCCTATCCTCTATCCTATCCTATCCTCTATCCGATCCAATCCCCTATCCCATCCTCTATAATATCGTATCCTCTATCATATTGTACCCTCTATCCAATAATATCATCTTTCCTATCCTATTCACTATCTTATCCTATCCTCTATCCTATCGTACCCTCTATCCTATCCTATTCTCTAACCTATCTTATTCTCTATACTATCCTCTATCCTATCCTATTCTCCATTCTATCCTCTATACTATCCTATCCTCTATCCTATCCTATCCTATCCTCTATCCTATCCTATCCTATCCTCTATCCTACCCAATCCCCTATCCTATCCTCTATAATATCGTATCCTCTATCCTATCCTATCCTCTATAATATCCTATCCTCTATCCTATCCTATCCTCTATCCTATCCAATCCTCTATCCTATTGTGTACCCGCTCCTATCGTCTATCCTATCCTATCCTCCATAATATCGTATCCTTTATCCTATCTTATCCTCTATCCGATCCAATCCCCTATCATATCCTCTATAATATCGTATCCTCTATCATATTGTACCCTCTATCCAATAATATCATGTTTCCTATCCTATTCACTATCTTATCCTATCCTCTATCCTCTCCTACCCTCTATCCTATCCTATTCCCTAACCTATCTTATTCTCTATACTATCCTCTATCCTATCCTATTCTCCATTCTATCCTCTATACTATCTTATCCTCTATCCTATCCTATCCTCTATCCTATCCTATCCTATCCTCTATCCTATCCGTTATCCTATCCTATCCTCTATCCTATCCTATCCTTTATCCTATCCTATCCTATCCTCTATCCTATCCTATCCTCTATCCTATCCAATCTCCTATCCTACCCAATCCCCTATCCTATTCTCTACCGTATCCTATCCTCTATAATATCGTATCCTCTATCCTATCCTATCCTCTATCCTATCCTATCCTCTACCCTATCCAATTCCCTATCCTATCCTCTATCGTCTCCTATACTCTATCCTATCCAATCCCCTATTCTATCCTCTATCCTATAATATCATCTATACTATCCTATCCTCTATCGTCTCCTATCCTCTATCCGATCCAATCCCCTATCCTATCCTCTATAATATCGTATCCTCTGTCATATTGTGTCCCCTATCCAATAATATCATCTAATCTATCCTATTCACTATCCCATCCTATCGAATATCCTATCCTATCCTCTATCCTCTAACCTATACTATTCTCTAACCTATCCTATCCTCTATCCTATCGTATCCTCTATCCTATGCTATCCCCTATCCTATCCTATCCTCTATCCTATCCAATCCCCTAACCTACCCAATCCCCTATCCTATTCTCTACCGTATCCTATCCTCTATCCTATCCTATCCTCTATCCTATCCTATCCTATCCTCTATCCTATTGTGTACCCGATCCTATCCTCTATCCTATCCTATCCTCTATCCTATCCTATCCTCTATCCTATCCTATCCTCTATCCTATCCTATCCTCTATCCTATCCTATCCTCTTTCCTATCCTCTCCTCTATCCTATCCTATCCTCTATCCTATCCTATCCTCTATCCTATCCAATCCCCTATCCTATCCTATCCTCTATCCTATCCAATCCCCTATCCTATGCTCTATCCGATCCTATCCTCTATAATATCGTATCCTCCATCCTATCCTATGCTCTATCCTATCCTATGCTCTATCCTATCCTATCCTATATCCTATCCTATCCTCTATCCTATCCTATCCTCTATCCTATCCTATCCTCTATCCTATCCTATCCTCTATCATATCCTATCCTCTATCCTAGCCTATCATCTATACTATCCTATCCTCTATCCTATCCTATCCTCTATCCTATCCTATCCTCTATCCTATCCTATCCTTTATCCTATCCTATCCTATCCTATCCTCTATCCTATCCTATCCTCTATCCTATCCTATCCTCTATCCTATCCTATCCTCTATCCTATCCTCTCCTCTATCCTATCCTATCCTCTATCCTATCCTATCCTACACTCAATCCTATCCTATCCTCTATCCTATCCTATCCTCTATCCTATCCTATCCTCTATTATATCCTATCCTGTATCCTATCCTATCCTCTATCCTATCCAATGCCCTATCCTATTCTCTATCCGATCCTATCGTCTATCCTATCCTATCCTCTATAATATCGTATCCTTTATCCTATCCTATCCTCTATCCGATCCAATCCCCTATCCTATCCTCTATAATATCGTATCCTCTATCATATTGTACCCTCTATCCAATAATATCATCTTTCCTATCCTATTCACTATCTTATCCTATCCTCTATCCTATCGTACCCTCTATCCTATCCTATTCTCTAACCTATCTTATTCTCTATACTATCCTCTATCCTATCCTATTCTCCATTCTATCCTCTATCCTATCTTATCCTCTATCCTATCCTATCCTCTCTTCTACACTATCCTGTATCCTATCCTATTCCCTATCCGACCCTATCCTCTATCCTATCCTATCCTCTATCCTATCCTATCCTCTATCCTATCCTATCCTCTATCCTATCCTCTCCTCTATCCTATCCTATCCTCTATCCTATCCTATCCTACACTCAATCCTATCCTATCCTCTATCCTATCCTATCCTCTATCCTATCCTATCCTCTATTATATCCTATCCTGTATCCTATCCTATCCTCTATCCTATCCAATGCCCTATCCTATTCTCTATCCGATCCTATCGTCTATCCTATCCTATCCTCTATAATATCGTATCCTTTATCCTATCCTATCCTCTATCCGATCCGATCCCCTATCCTATCATCTATAATATCGTATCCTCTATCATATTCTATCCTCTATACAATATTAACATCTATCCTATCCTATTCACTATCCTATCGTATCCTCTTTCCTAACCTATCATCTATCCTATCCTATCCTCTATTATATTCTATCATCTATCCTATCCTATCCTCTATTATATCCTATCCTCTATCCTATCCTATACCCTATGCTATCCTATCCTCTATCCTATCCTATCCTCTATCCTATCCAATGCCCTATCCTATTCTCTATCCGACCCTATCGTCTATCCTACCCTATCCTCTATCCTATCCAATCCTCTATCCTATCCTCTATCCTATCCTATCCCATCCAATATCCTATCCTATCTTCTATCCTATCCTATACTCTATCCTATCCTATGGTCTATAATATCGTATCCTCTATCATATCCAATCCACCATCCTATCCTCTAGCCTATCCTATTCTCTATCCTATCCTCTATCGTCTCCTACACTCTATCCTATCCCATTTTCTATCCTATCCTATCCTATCCTCTATCCTATCCTATCCTCTAACCTATCCTATCCTCTATCCTATCCTATCCGCTATCCTATCCTATCCTCTATCCTATACTATTCTCTAACCTATCCTATCCTCTATCCTATCCTATCCTCTATCCTATCCACTATCGTCTCCTATCCTCTATCCTATCCTCTATCCTATCCACTATCGTCTCCTATCCTCTATCCTATCCTCTAGCCTATCCTATTCTCTATCCTGTCCTCTATCCTATCCTATCCTATATCATATCCTATCCTCTATCCTATCCAATCCTCTATCCTATCCGATCCTCTATCCTATCCTATGCTCTATAATATCGTATCCTCCATCATATTGTACCCTCTATCCAATAATATCATCTATCCTATCCTATTCACTATCTTATCCTATCCCCTATCCTATCCTATCCTCTATCCTATCCTATTCTCTAACCTATCCTATCCTCTATCCTATCCTATCCTCTATCCTATCCAATCCCCTATCCTATGCTCTATCCGATCCTATCCTCTATAATATCGTATCCTCTATCATATTCTATCCTCTATCCTATAATATCATCTATCCTATCCTATTCTCTATCCTATCCTATCCTCTATCCAATCCTATCCTCTATCGTCTCCTATCCTCTATCGTCTCCTATCCTCTATCCTATCCTCTACCCTATCCTATTCTCTATCCTGTCCAATATCCTATCCTATCCTCTATCCTATCCTATCCTCTATCCGATCCCATCCTCTATCTTATCCTATCCTCTATAATATCGTATCCTCTATCCTATCCTATCCTCTATCCTATAATATCAGCTATCCTGTCCTATTCTCAATCCTATCCTATCCTCTATCCTATCCAATCCTCTATCCTATCCTATCCTCTATCCTATCCTATCCTCTATCCTATCCTATCCTCTATCCTATCCTATCCTACACTCAATCCTATCCTATCCTCTATCCTATCCTATCCTCTATGCTATCCTATCCTCTATCCTATCCTATCCTCTATCCTATCCTATCCTCTATCCTATCCTATCCTCTATCCTATCCTATCCTCTATCCTATCCTATCCTACACTCAATCCTATCCTATCCTCTATCCTATCCTATCCTCTATCCTATCCTATCCTCTATCCTATCCTATCCTCTATCCTATCCTATCCTCTATCGTCTCCTATTCTCTATCCTATCCTCTAACCTACCCTATCCTCTATCCTATCCTATCCTCTATCGTCTCCTGTCCTCTATCCTATCATATCCTTTATACTATCCAATCCTCTATCGTATCCTCT
Source organism: Halictus rubicundus (assembly GCF_050948215.1). Lineage (NCBI taxonomy): Eukaryota > Metazoa > Arthropoda > Insecta > Hymenoptera > Halictidae > Halictus > Halictus rubicundus. Next base: position 108,550 of record NW_027488974.1, on the reverse strand, counting down.
ATCCTACCCTATCCTCTATCCTATCCATTCCCCTATCATATCCTCTATCCGATCCTATCCTCTATCCTATCTTATCCTCTATAATATGGTATCCTCTATCCGATCCTATCATTTATCCTATCCTCTAACCTATCCTATTCTCTATCCTGTCCTCTATCCTATCCTATCCTCTATCCTATCCTATCCTCTATCCGATCCCATACCCTATCTTATCCTATCCCCTATAATATCGTATCCTCTATCCTATCCTATCCTCTATCGTATAGTATCAGCTATCCTGTCGTATTCTCTATCCTATCCTATCCTCTATCCTATCCTATCCTCTATCGTCTCCTATCCTCTATCCTATCCAATCCCCTATCCTATCCTCTATCCTATCCTAATCTCCATTCTATCCTCTATCGTATCCTATCCTCTATCCTATCCAGTCCCCTATCCTATCCAATCTCCTATCCTATTCTCTATCGTATCATATCCTCTATAATATCGTATCCTCTATCATATTCTATCCTTTATCCTATAATATCCTCTATCCTATCCTATCCTCTACCCTATCCTGTCATCTATCGTCTCCTGTCCTCTATCCTATCAAATCCACCAGCCTATCCTCTAGCCTATCCTATTCTCTATCCTATCCTCTATCGTCTCCTACACTCTATCCTATCCCATTTTCTATCCTATCCTATCCTATCCTCTATCCTATCCTATCCTCTATCCTATCCAATCCTCTATCCTATCCGACCCTCTATCCTATCCTATCCTCTATAATATCGTTTCCTCTATCATATCCTATCCTCTTTCCTATAATATTAGCTATCCTATTATATTATCTATCCTATCCTCTTCTCTATCGTATCCTATCCTCTATCCTATCCTATCCTCTATCGTCTCCTATTCTCTATCCTATCCAATCCCCTATCCTATCCTGTATCCTATTCTATCCTCTATCCTATCCAATCCCCTATCCTCTATCCTATGATATCCTCTATAATATCGTATCCTCTATCCTATCCTATCCTCTATCATCTCCTGTCCTCTATCCTATCCAATCCCCTATCCTATCCTCTACCGTCTCCTATCCTCTATCCTATACTCTACCCTATCCTATTCTCTATCCTGCCCTCTATCCTATCCTATCCTATATCATATCATATCCTCTATCCTATCCAATCCTCTCTCCTATCCGATCGACTATCCTATCCTATCCTCTATAATATCGTTTCCTCTATCATATCCTATCCTTTTTCCTATAATATTATCTATCCTATCCTATTCTCTATCCTATCCTACCCTCTATCCTATCCTATCCTCTATCGTCTCCTATCCTCTATCCTATCCAATCCTCTATCCTATCCCGTATCCTATCCTATCCTCTATCCTATCCTATCCTCTATCCGATCCAATCCCCTATCCTATACTCTATAATATCGTATCCTCTATCCTATCCTATCCTATATCATATCCTATCCTCTATCCTATCCTATTCTCTATCCTATCCTCTATCCTATCCTATCCTCTATCCTATCCTATCCTCTATCCGATCCCATCCTCTATCTTATCCTATCCTCTATAATATCGTATCCTCTATCCTATCCTATCCTCTATCCTATAATATCAGCTATCCTGTCCTATTCTCTATCCTATCCTATCCTCTATCCTATTATATCCTCTATCGTCTCCTATCCTCTATCCTATCCAATTCCCTATCCTATACTCTAACCCATCCTAATCTCCATTCTATCCTCTATCCTATCCTATCCTCTATCCTATCCAATCCCCTATCCTACCCAATCCCCTATCCTATTCTCTACCGTATCCTATCCTCTATAATATCGTATCCTCTATACTATCCTATCCTCTATAATATCCTATCCTCTATCCTATCCTATCCTCTATCCTATCCAATCCTCTATCCTATTGTGTACCCGCTCCTATCGTCTATCCTATCCTATCCTCCATAATATCGTATCCTTTATCCTATCTTATCCTCCGATCCAATCCCCTATCCTATCCTCTATAATATCGTATCCTCTATCATATTGTTCCCTCTATCCAATAATATCATCTTTCCTATCCTATTCACTATCTTATCCTATCCTCTATCCTCTCCTACCCTCTATCCTATCCTATTCTCTAACCTATCTTATTCTCTATACTATCCTCTATCCTATCCTATTCTCCATTCTATCCTCTATCCTATCCTATCCTCTATCCGATCCAATCCCCTATCCTATCATCTATAATATCGTATCCTCTTTCCTATCCTATCATCTATAATATCGTATCCTCTTTCCTATCCTATCATCTATCCTATCCTATCCTCTATTATATCCTATCCTCTATCCTATCCTATCCTCTATCGTCTGCTCTATCCTATCCTATCCACTATACTATCCTATTCTCTATCCTATCCTATACCCTATGCTATCCTATTCTCTATCCTATCATATCCTTTACCCTACCCTTTCCTCTCTCCTATCCTATCCTCAATCCTATCCTATCCTCTATCCTATCCTATCCACTATCCTATCCTACCCTCAATCCTATCCTATCCCCTATCCTATCCTATCCTCTCTTCTACACTACCCTGTATCCTATCCTATTCCCTATCCGATCCTATCCTCTATCCTAGCCTATCATCTATACTATCCTATCCTCTATCCTATCCTATCCTCTATCCTATCCTATCCTCTATCCTATCCTATTGTCTATCCTATCCTATCCTCTATCCTATCGTATCCTGTATCCTACCATATCCTCTATCCAATCCTATTCTCTATCCTATCCTATCCTCTATCCTATCCTATTCTCTAACCTATCCTATCCTCTATCCTATCCTATCCTCTATCCTATCCTATCGTCTATCCTATCCAATCCTCTATCCTATCCTCTATCGTCTCCCATCCTCTATCCTATCCTCTAGCCTATCCTATCCTCTATCCTATCCTATCCTCTATCCTATCCTATCCTCTATCCTACCCTATCCTCTATCCTATCCTATCCTCTATCCTATCCTATCCTCTATCCTATCCTATCCTCTCATCTATCCTCTCCTATCCTCTATCCTATCCTATCCTACCCTGAATCCTATCCTATCCTCTATCCTATCATATCCTCTATCCTATCCTATCCTCTATAATATCGTATCCTTTATCCTATCCTATCCCCTCTAATATCGTATCCTCTATCTTATCCTATATTCTATCCTATCCTATCCTCTATCCTATCCTATCCTCTATCCTATCCAATTCCCTATCCTATCCTCTATCGTCTCCTATCCGCTATCCTATCCAATCCCCTATCCTATCCTCTATCCTATAATATCATCTATACTATCCTATCCTCTATCGTCTCCTATCCTCTATCCGATCCAATCCCCTATCCTATCCTCTATAATATCGTATCCTCTGTCATATTGTATCCCCTATCCAATAATATCATCTAATCTATCCTATTCACTATCCCATCCTATCGTCTATCCTATCCTATCCTCTATCCTCTAACCTATACTATTCTCTAACCTATCCTATCCTCTATCCTATCCTATCCTCTATCCTATCCTATCCTCTATCCTATCCTATCCTCTATCCTATCCTATCCTCTATCCTATCCAATCCCCTATCCTACCCAATCCCCTATCCTATTCTCTACCGTATCCTATCCTCTATCCTATCCTATCCTCTATCCTATCCAATCCTCTATCCTATTGTGTACCCGATCCTATCGTCTATCCTATCCTATCCTCCATAATATCGTATCCTGTATCCTATCCTATCCTCTATCCGATCTAATCCCCTATCCTATCCTCTATAATATCGTATCCTCTATCATATTGTACCCTCTATCCAATAATATCATCTTTCCTATCCTATTCACTATCTTATCCTATCCTCTATCCTATCCTATCCTCTATCCTATCCTATCCTCTATCCTATCCTCTCCTCTATCCTATCCTATCCTGTATCCTATCCTATCCTACACTCAATCCTATCCTATCCTCTATCCTATCCTATCCTCTATCCTATCCTCTCCTCTATTATATCCTATCCTGTATCCTATCCTATCCTCTATCCTCTCCTATCCTCTATCGTCTCCTATCCTCTATCCTATCCTATCCTGTATTCTATCCTATCCTCTATCCTCTCCTATCCTCTATCGTCTCCTATCCTCTATCCTATCCTATTCTCCATTCTATCCTCTATCCTATCCTATCCTCTATCCGATCCAATCCCCTATCCTATCATCTATAATATCGTATCCTCTTTCCTATCCTATCATCTATAATATCGTATCCTCTTTCCTATCCTATCATCTATCCTATCCTATCCTCTATTATATCCTATCCTCTATCCTATCCTATCCTCTATCGTCTGCTCTATCCTATCCTATCCACTATACTATCCCATCCTCTATCCTATCCTATACCCTATGCTATCCTATTCTCTATCCTATCATATCCTTTACCCTACCCTTTCCTCTCTCCTATCCTATCCTCAATCCTATCCTATCCTCTATCCTATCCTATCCACTATCCTATCCTACCCTCAATCCTATCCTATCCCCTATCCTATCCTATCCTCTCTTCTACACTACCCTGTATCCTATCCTATTCCCTATCCGATCCTATCCTCTATCCTAGCCTATCATCTATACTATCCTATCCTCTATCCTATCCTATCCTCTATCCTATCCTATCCTCTATCCTATCCTATTGTCTATCCTATCCTATCCTCTATCCTATCGTATCCTGTATCCTACCATATCCTCTATCCAATCCTATTCTCTATCCTATCCTATCCTCTATCCTATCCTATTCTCTAACCTATCCTATCCTCTATCCTATCCTATCCTCTATCCTATCCTATCGTCTATCCTATCCAATCCTCTATCCTATCCTCTATCGTCTCCCATCCTCTATCCTATCCTCTAGCCTATCCTATCCTCTATCCTATCCTATCCTCTATCCTATCCTATCCTCTATCCTACCCTATCCTCTATCCTATCCTATCCTCTATCCTATCCTATCCTCTATCCTATCCTATCCTCTCATCTATCCTCTCCTATCCTCTATCCTATCCTATCCTACCCTGAATCCTATCCTATCCTCTATCCTATCATATCCTCTATCCTATCCTATCCTCTATAATATCGTATCCTTTATCCTATCCTATCCCCTCTAATATCGTATCCTCTATCTTATCCTATATTCTATCCTATCCTATCCTCTATCCTATCCTATCCTCTATCCTATCCAATTCCCTATCCTATCCTCTATCGTCTCCTATCCGCTATCCTATCCAATCCCCTATCCTATCCTCTATCCTATAATATCATCTATACTATCCTATCCTCTATCGTCTCCTATCCTCTATCCGATCCAATCCCCTATCCTATCCTCTATAATATCGTATCCTCTGTCATATTGTATCCCCTATCCAATAATATCATCTAATCTATCCTATTCACTATCCCATCCTATCGTCTATCCTATCCTATCCTCTATCCTCTAACCTATACTATTCTCTAACCTATCCTATCCTCTATCCTATCCTATCCTCTATCCTATCCTATCCTCTATCCTATCCTATCCTCTATCCTATCCTATCCTCTATCCTATCCAATCCCCTATCCTACCCAATCCCCTATCCTATTCTCTACCGTATCCTATCCTCTATCCTATCCTATCCTCTATCCTATCCAATCCTCTATCCTATTGTGTACCCGATCCTATCGTCTATCCTATCCTATCCTCCATAATATCGTATCCTGTATCCTATCCTATCCTCTATCCGATCTAATCCCCTATCCTATCCTCTATAATATCGTATCCTCTATCCTATCGTATCCTGTATCCTACCATATCCTCTATCCAATCCTATTCTCTATCCTATCCTATCCTCTATCCTATCCTATTCTCTAACCTATCCTATCCTCTATCCTATCCTATCCTCTATCCTATACAATCCTCTATCCTATCCTCTATCGTCTCCCATCCTCTATCCTATCCTCTAGCCTATCCTATCCTCTATCCTATCCTATCCTCTATCCTATCCTATCCTCTATCCTACCCTATCCTCTATCCTATCCTATCCTCTATCCTATCCTATCCTCTATCCTATCCTATCCTCTCATCTATCCTCTCCTATCCTCTATCCTATCCTATCCTACCCTGAATCCTATCCTATCCTCTATCCTATCATATCCTCTATCCTATCCTATCCTCTATAATATCGTATCCTTTATCCTATCCTATCCCCTCTAATATCGTATCCTCTATCTTATCCTATATTCTATCCTATCCTATCCTCTATCCTATCCTATCCTCTATCCTATCCAATTCCCTATCCTATCCTCTATCGTCTCCTATCCGCTATCCTATCCAATCCCCTATCCTATCCTCTATCCTATAATATCATCTATACTATCCTATCCTCTATCGTCTCCTATCCTCTATCCGATCCAATCCCCTATCCTATCCTCTATAATATCGTATCCTCTGTCATATTGTATCCCCTATCCAATAATATCATCTAATCTATCCTATTCACTATCCCATCCTATCGTCTATCCTATCCTATCCTCTATCCTCTAACCTATACTATTCTCTAACCTATCCTATCCTCTATCCTATCCTATCCTCTATCCTATCCTATCCTCTATCCTATCCTATCCTCTATCCTATCCTATCCTCTATCCTATCCAATCCCCTATCCTACCCAATCCCCTATCCTATTCTCTACCGTATCCTATCCTCTATCCTATCCTATCCTCTATCCTATCCAATCCTCTATCCTATTGTGTACCCGATCCTATCGTCTATCCTATCCTATCCTCCATAATATCGTATCCTGTATCCTATCCTATCCTCTATCCGATCTAATCCCCTATCCTATCCTCTATAATATCGTATCCTCTATCATATTGTACCCTCTATCCAATAATATCATCTTTCCTATCCTATTCACTATCTTATCCTATCCTCTATCCTATCCTATCCTCTATCCTATCCTATCCTCTATCCTATCCTCTCCTCTATCCTATCCTATCCTGTATCCTATCCTATCCTACACTCAATCCTATCCTATCCTCTATCCTATCCTATCCTCTATCCTATCCTCTCCTCTATTATATCCTATCCTGTATCCTATCCTATCCTCTATCCTCTCCTATCCTCTATCGTCTCCTATCCTCTATCCTATCCTATCCTGTATTCTATCCTATCCTCTATCCTCTCCTATCCTCTATCGTCTCCTATCCTCTATCCTATCCTATTCTCCATTCTATCCTCTATCCTATCCTATCCTCTATCCGATCCAATCCCCTATCCTATCATCTATAATATCGTATCCTCTTTCCTATCCTATCATCTATAATATCGTATCCTCTTTCCTATCCTATCATCTATCCTATCCTATCCTCTATTATATCCTATCCTCTATCCTATCCTATCCTCTATCGTCTGCTCTATCCTATCCTATCCACTATACTATCCCATCCTCTATCCTATCCTATACCCTATGCTATCCTATTCTCTATCCTATCATATCCTTTACCCTACCCTTTCCTCTCTCCTATCCTATCCTCAATCCTATCCTATCCTCTATCCTATCCTATCCACTATCCTATCCTACCCTCAATCCTATCCTATCCCCTATCCTATCCTATCCTCTCTTCTACACTACCCTGTATCCTATCCTATTCCCTATCCGATCCTATCCTCTATCCTAGCCTATCATCTATACTATCCTATCCTCTATCCTATCCTATCCTCTATCCTATCCTATCCTCTATCCTATCCTATTGTCTATCCTATCCTATCCTCTATCCTATCGTATCCTGTATCCTACCATATCCTCTATCCAATCCTATTCTCTATCCTATCCTATCCTCTATCCTATCCTATTCTCTAACCTATCCTATCCTCTATCCTATCCTATCCTCTATCCTATCCTATCCTCTATCCTATCCAATCCTCTATCCTATCCTCTATCGTCTCCCATCCTCTATCCTATCCTCTAGCCTATCCTATCCTCTATCCTATCCTATCCTCTATCCTATCCTATCCTCTATCCTACCCTATCCTCTATCCTATCCTATCCTCTATCCTATCCTATCCTCTATCCTATCCTATCCTCTCATCTATCCTCTCCTATCCTCTATCCTATCCTATCCTACCCTGAATCCTATCCTATCCTCTATCCTATCATATCCTCTATCCTATCCTATCCTCTATAATATCGTATCCTTTATCCTATCCTATCCCCTCTAATATCGTATCCTCTATCTTATCCTATATTCTATCCTATCCTATCCTCTATCCTATCCTATCCTCTATCCTATCCAATTCCCTATCCTATCCTCTATCGTCTCCTATCCGCTATCCTATCCAATCCCCTATCCTATCCTCTATCCTATAATATCATCTATACTATCCTATCCTCTATCGTCTCCTATCCTCTATCCGATCCAATCCCCTATCCTATCCTCTATAATATCGTATCCTCTGTCATATTGTATCCCCTATCCAATAATATCATCTAATCTATCCTATTCACTATCCCATCCTATCGTCTATCCCATCCTATCGTCTATCCTATCCTATCCTCTATCCTCTAACCTATACTATTCTCTAACCTATCCTATCCTCTATCCTATCCTATCCTCTATCCTATCCTATCCTCTATCCTATCCTATCCTCTATCCTATCCTATCCTCTATCCTATCCAATCCCCTATCCTACCCAATCCCCTATCCTATTCTCTACCGTATCCTATCCTCTATCCTATCCTATCCTCTATCCTATCCAATCCCCTATCCTACCCAATCCCCTATCCTATTCTCTACCGTATCCTATCCTCTATCCTATCCTATCCTCTATCCTATCCTATCCTCTATCCTATCCTCTCCTCTATTATATCCTATCCTGTATCCTATCCTATCCTCTATCCTCTCCTATCCTCTATCGTCTCCTATCCTCTATCCTATCCTATCCTGTATTCTATCCTATCCTCTATCCTCTCCTATCCTCTATCGTCTCCTATCCTCTATCCTATCCTATTCTCTATCCTATCATATCCTTTACCCTACCCTTTCCTCTCTCCTATCCTATCCTCAATCCTATCCTATCCTCTATCCTATCCTATCCACTATCCTATCCTACCCTCAATCCTATCCTATCCTCTATCCTATCCTATCCTCTCTTCTACACTATCCTGTATCCTATCCTATTCCCTATCCGATCCTATCCTCTATCCTAGCCTATCATCTATACTATCCTATACTCTATCCTATCCTATCCTCTATCCTATCCTATCCTCTATCCTATCCTATTCTCTAACCTATCCTATCCTCTATCCTATCCTAACCTCTATCCTATCCTATCCTCTATCCTATCCAATCCTCTATCCTATCCTCTATCGTCTCCCATCCTCTATCCTATCCTCTAGCCTATCCTATTCTCTATCCTATCCTATCCTCTATCCTATCCTATCCTCTATCCTATCCAATCCACTATCCTATCCTATCCTCTATCCTATCCAATCCCCTATCCTATGCTCTATCCGATCCTATCGTCTATCCTATCCTATCCTCTATAATATCGTATCCTTTATCCTATCCTATCCTCTATCCGATCCTATCATCTATCCTATCCTATCCTCTATTATATCCTATCCTCTATCCTATCCTATCCTCTATCGTCTGCTCTATCCTATCCTATCCACTATCCTATCGTATCCTCTTTCCTATCCTATCATCTATCCTATCCTATCCTCTATTATATCCTATCCTCTATCCTATCCTATCCTCTATCGTCTGCTCTATCCTATCCTATCCACTATACTATCCTATCCTCTATCCTATCCAATGCCCTATCCTATTCTCTATCCGATCCTATCGTCTATCCTATCCTATCCTCTATCCTATCCAATCCTCTATCCTATCCAATCCTCTATCCTATCCCCTATCCTATCCTATCCCATCCAATATCCTATCCTATCCTCTATCCTATCCTATACTCTATCCTATCCTATGGTCTATAATATCGTATCCTCTATCCTATCCAATCCACCATCCTATCGTCTAGCCTATCCTATTCTCTATCCTATCCTCTATCGTCTCCTACACTCTATCCTATCCCATTTTCTATCCTATCCTATCCTATCCTCTATCCTATCCTATCCTCTATCCTATCCTATCCTCTATCCTATCCTATCCGCTATCCTATCCTATCCTCTATCCTATACTATTCTCTAACCTATCCTATCCTCTATCCTATCCTATCCTCTATCCTATCCTATCCTCTATCCTATCCTATCCTCTATCCTATCCTATCCTCTATCCTATCCTATCCTCTATCCTATCCTATCCTCTATCCTATCCAATCCGCTATCCTATTCTCTATCCGATCCTATCGTCTATCCTATCCTATCCTCTATAATATCGTATCCTTTATCCTATCCTATCCTCTATCCGATCCGATCCCCTATCCTATCATCTATAATATCGTATCCTCTATCATATTCTATCCTCTATACAATATTAACATCTATCCTATCCTATTCACTATCCTATCGTATCCTCTTTCCTAACCTATCATCTATCCTATCCTATCCTCTATCCTATCCTATCCTCTATCCTATCCTATTGTCTATCCTATCCTATCCTCTATCCTATCGTATCCTGTATCCTACCATATCCTCTATCCAATCCTATTCTCTATCCTATCCTATCCTCTATCCTATCCTATTCTCTAACCTATCCTATCCTCTATCCTATCCTATCCTCTATCCTATCCTATCGTCTATCCTATCCAATCCTCTATCCTATCCTCTATCGTCTCCCATCCTCTATCCTATCCTCTAGCCTATCCTATCCTCTATCCTATCCTATCCTCTATCCTATCCTATCCTCTATCCTACCCTATCCTCTATCCTATCCTATCCTCTATCCTATCCTATCCTCTATCCTATCCTATCCTCTCATCTATCCTCTCCTATCCTCTATCCTATCCTATCCTACCCTGAATCCTATCCTATCCTCTATCCTATCATATCCTCTATCCTATCCTATCCTCTATAATATCGTATCCTTTATCCTATCCTATCCCCTCTAATATCGTATCCTCTATCTTATCCTATATTCTATCCTATCCTATCCTCTATCCTATCCTATCCTCTATCCTATCCAATTCCCTATCCTATCCTCTATCGTCTCCTATCCGCTATCCTATCCAATCCCCTATCCTATCCTCTATCCTATAATATCATCTATACTATCCTATCCTCTATCGTCTCCTATCCTCTATCCGATCCAATCCCCTATCCTATCCTCTATAATATCGTATCCTCTGTCATATTGTATCCCCTATCCAATAATATCATCTAATCTATCCTATTCACTATCCCATCCTATCGTCTATCCTATCCTATCCTCTATCCTCTAACCTATACTATTCTCTAACCTATCCTATCCTCTATCCTATCCTATCCTCTATCCTATCCTATCCTCTATCCTATCCTATCCTCTATCCTATCCTATCCTCTATCCTATCCAATCCCCTATCCTACCCAATCCCCTATCCTATTCTCTACCGTATCCTATCCTCTATCCTATCCTATCCTCTATCCTATCCAATCCTCTATCCTATTGTGTACCCGATCCTATCGTCTATCCTATCCTATCCTCCATAATATCGTATCCTGTATCCTATCCTATCCTCTATCCGATCTAATCCCCTATCCTATCCTCTATTTTATCGTATCCTCTATCATATTGTACCCTCTATCCAATAATATCATCTTTCCTATCCTATTCACTATCTTATCCTATCCTCTATCCTATCCTATCCTCTATCCTATCCTATCCTCTATCCTATCCTCGCCTCTATCCTATCCTATCCTGTATCCTATCCTATCCTACACTCAATCCTATCCTATCCTCTATCCTATCCTATCCTCTATCCTATCCTCTCCTCTATTATATCCTATCCTGTATCCTATCCTATCCTCTATCCTCTCCTATCCTCTATCGTCTCCTATCCTCTATCCTATCCTATCCTGTATTCTATCCTATCCTCTATCCTCTCCTATCCTCTATCGTCTCCTATCCTCTATCCTATCCTATTCTCCATTCTATCCTCTATCCTATCCTATCCTCTATCCGATCCAATCCCCTATCCTATCATCTATAATATCGTATCCTCTTTCCTATCCTATCATCTATAATATCGTATCCTCTTTCCTATCCTATCATCTATCCTATCCTATCCTCTATTATATCCTATCCTCTATCCTATCCTATCCTCTATCGTCTGCTCTATCCTATCCTATCCACTATACTATCCTATCCTCTATCCTATCCTATACCCTATGCTATCCTATTCTCTATCCTATCATATCCTTTACCCTACCCTTTCCTCTCTCCTATCCTATCCTCAATCCTATCCTATCCTCTATCCTATCCTATCCACTATCCTATCCTACCCTCAATCCTATCCTATCCCCTATCCTATCCTATCCTCTCTTCTACACTACCCTGTATCCTATCCTATTCCCTATCCGATCCTATCCTCTATCCTAGCCTATCATCTATACTATCCTATCCTCTATCCTATCCTATCCTCTATCCTATCCTATTGTCTATCCTATCCTATCCTCTATCCTATCGTATCCTGTATCCTACCATATCCTCTATCCAATCCTATTCTCTATCCTATCCTATCCTCTATCCTATCCTATTCTCTAACCTATCCTATCCTCTATCCTATCCTATCCTCTATCCTATCCTATCCTCTATCCTATCCAATCCTCTATCCTATCCTCTATCGTCTCCCATCCTCTATCCTATCCTCTAGCCTATCCTATCCTCTATCCTATCCAATCCTCTATCCTATCCAATCCTCTATCCTATCCCCTATCCTATCCTATCCCATCCAATATCCTATCCTATCCTCTATCCTATCCTATACTCTATCCTATCCTATGGTCTATAATATCGTATCCTCTATCCTATCCAATCCACCATCCTATCGTCTAGCCTATCCTATTCTCTATCCTATCCTCTATCGTCTCCTACACTCTATCCTATCCCATTTTCTATCCTATCCTATCCTATCCTCTATCCTATCCTATCCTCTATCCTATCCTATCCTCTATCCTATCCTATCCGCTATCCTATCCTATCCTCTATCCTATACTATTCTCTAACCTATCCTATCCTCTATCCTATCCTATCCTCTATCCTATCCTATCCTCTATCCTATCCTATCCTCTATCCTATCCTATCCTCTATCCTATCCTATCCTCTATCCTATCCTATCCTCTATCCTATCCAATCCGCTATCCTATTCTCTATCCGATCCTATCGTCTATCCTATCCTATCCTCTATAATATCGTATCCTTTATCCTATCCTATCCTCTATCCGATCCGATCCCCTATCCTATCATCTATAATATCGTATCCTCTATCATATTCTATCCTCTATACAATATTAACATCTATCCTATCCTATTCACTATCCTATCGTATCCTCTTTCCTAACCTATCATCTATCCTATCCTATCCTCTATCCTATCCTATCCTCTATCCTATCCTATCCTCTATCCTATCCTATTGTCTATCCTATCCTATCCTCTATCCTATCGTATCCTGTATCCTACCATATCCTCTATCCAATCCTATTCTCTATCCTATCCTATCCTCTATCCTATCCTATTCTCTAACCTATCCTATCCTCTATCCTATCCTATCCTCTATCCTATCCTATCGTCTATCCTATCCAATCCTCTATCCTATCCTATCCTCTATCCTATCCTATCCTCTAGCCTATCCTATCCTCTATCCTATATTATCCTCTATCCTATCCTATCCTCTATCCTACCCTATCCTCTATCCTATCCTATCCTCTATCCTATCCTATCCTCTATCCTATCCTATCCTCTCATCTATCCTCTCCTATCCTCTATCCTATCCTATCCTACCCTGAATCCTATCCTATCCTCTATCCTATCATATCCTCTATCCTATCCTATCCTCTATAATATCGTATCCTTTATCCTATCCTATCCCCTCTAATATCGTATCCTCTATCTTATCCTATATTCTATCCTATCCTATCCTCTATCCTATCCTATCCTCTATCCTATCCAATTCCCTATCCTATCCTCTATCGTCTCCTATCCGCTATCCTATCCAATCCCCTATCCTATCCTCTATCCTATAATATCATCTATACTATCCTATCCTCTATCGTCTCCTATCCTCTATCCGATCCAATCCCCTATCCTATCCTCTATAATATCGTATCCTCTGTCATATTGTATCCCCTATCCAATAATATCATCTAATCTATCCTATTCACTATCCCATCCTATCGTCTATCCTATCCTATCCTCTATCCTCTAACCTATACTATTCTCTAACCTATCCTATCCTCTATCCTATCCTATCCTCTATCCTATCCTATCCTCTATCCTATCCTATCCTCTATCCTATCCTATCCTCTATCCTATCCAATCCCCTATCCTACCCAATCCCCTATCCTATTCTCTACCGTATCCTATCCTCTATCCTATCCTATCCTCTATCCTATCCAATCCTCTATCCTATTGTGTACCCGATCCTATCGTCTATCCTATCCTATCCTCCATAATATCGTATCCTGTATCCTATCCTATCCTCTATCCGATCTAATCCCCTATCCTATCCTCTATAATATCGTATCCTCTATCATATTGTACCCTCTATCCAATAATATCATCTTTCCTATCCTATTCACTATCTTATCCTATCCTCTATCCTATCCTATCCTCTATCCTATCCTATCCTCTATCCTATCCTCGCCTCTATCCTATCCTATCCTGTATCCTATCCTATCCTACACTCAATCCTATCCTATCCTCTATCCTATCCTATCCTCTATCCTATCCTCTCCTCTATTATATCCTATCCTGTATCCTATCCTATCCTCTATCCTCTCCTATCCTCTATCGTCTCCTATCCTCTATCCTATCCTATCCTGTATTCTATCCTATCCTCTATCCTCTCCTATCCTCTATCGTCTCCTATCCTCTATCCTATCCTATTCTCCATTCTATCCTCTATCCTATCCTATCCTCTATCCGATCCAATCCCCTATCCTATCATCTATAATATCGTATCCTCTTTCCTATCCTATCATCTATAATATCGTATCCTCTTTCCTATCCTATCATCTATCCTATCCTATCCTCTATTATATCCTATCCTCTATCCTATCCTATCCTCTATCGTCTGCTCTATCCTATCCTATCCACTATACTATCCTATCCTCTATCCTATCCTATACCCTATGCTATCCTATTCTCTATCCTATCCTATCCACTATCCTATCCTACCCTCAATCCTATCCTATCCCCTATCCTATCCTATCCTCTCTTCTACACTACCCTGTATCCTATCCTATTCCCTATCCGATCCTATCCTCTATCCTAGCCTATCATCTATACTATCCTATCCTCTATCCTATCCTATCCTCTATCCTATCCTATCCTCTATCCTATCCTATTGTCTATCCTATCCTATCCTCTATCCTATCGTATCCTGTATCCTACCATATCCTCTATCCAATCCTATTCTCTATCCTATCCTATCCTCTATCCTATCCTATTCTCTAACCTATCCTATCCTCTATCCTATCCTATCCTCTATCCTATCCTATCCTCTATCCTATCCAATCCTCTATCCTATCCTCTATCGTCTCCCATCCTCTATCCTATCCTCTAGCCTATCCTATCCTCTATCCTATCCTATCCTCTATCCTATCCTATCCTCTATCCTACCCTATCCTCTATCCTATCCTATCCTCTATCCTATCCTATCCTCTATCCTATCCTATCCTCTCATCTATCCTCTCCTATCCTCTATCCTATCCTATCCTACCCTGAATCCTATCCTATCCTCTATCCTATCATATCCTCTATCCTATCCTATCCTCTATAATATCGTATCCTTTATCCTATCCTATCCCCTCTAATATCGTATCCTCTATCTTATCCTATATTCTATCCTATCCTATCCTCTATCCTATCCTATCCTCTATCCTATCCAATTCCCTATCCTATCCTCTATCGTCTCCTATCCGCTATCCTATCCAATCCCCTATCCTATCCTCTATCCTATAATATCATCTATACTATCCTATCCTCTATCGTCTCCTATCCTCTATCCGATCCAATCCCCTATCCTATCCTCTATAATATCGTATCCTCTGTCATATTGTATCCCCTATCCAATAATATCATCTAATCTATCCTATTCACTATCCCATCCTATCGTCTATCCCATCCTATCGTCTATCCTATCCTATCCTCTATCCTCTAACCTATACTATTCTCTAACCTATCCTATCCTCTATCCTATCCTATCCTCTATCCTATCCTATCCTCTATCCTATCCTATCCTCTATCCTATCCTATCCTCTATCCTATCCAATCCCCTATCCTACCCAATCCCCTATCCTATTCTCTACCGTATCCTATCCTCTATCCTATCCTATCCTCTATCCTATCCAATCCTCTATCCTATTGTGTACCCGATCCTATCGTCTATCCTATCCTATCCTCCATAATATCGTATCCTGTATCCTATCCTATCCTCTATCCGATCTAATCCCCTATCCTATCCTCTATAATATCGTATCCTCTATCATATTGTACCCTCTATCCAATAATATCATCTTTCCTATCCTATTCACTATCTTATCCTATCCTCTATCCTATCCTATCCTCTATCCTATCCTATCCTCTATCCTATCCTCTCCTCTATCCTATCCTATCCTGTATCCTATCCTATCCTACACTCAATCCTATCCTATCCTCTATCCTATCCTATCCTCTATCCTATCCTCTCCTCTATTATATCCTATCCTGTATCCTATCCTATCCTCTATCCTCTCCTATCCTCTATCGTCTCCTATCCTCTATCCTATCCTATCCTGTATTCTATCCTATCCTCTATCCTCTCCTATCCTCTATCGTCTCCTATCCTCTATCCTATCCTATTCTCTATCCTATCATATCCTTTACCCTACCCTTTCCTCTCTCCTATCCTATCCTCAATCCTATCCTATCCTCTATCCTATCCTATCCACTATCCTATCCTACCCTCAATCCTATCCTATCCTCTATCCTATCCTATCCTCTCTTCTACACTATCCTGTATCCTATCCTATTCCCTATCCGATCCTATCCTCTATCCTAGCCTATCATCTATACTATCCTATACTCTATCCTATCCTATCCTCTATCCTATCCTATCCTCTATCCTATCCAATCCACTATCCTATCCTATCCTCTATCCTATCCAATCCCCTATCCTATGCTCTATCCGATCCTATCGTCTATCCTATCCTATCCTCTATCCTATCCTATCCTCTATCCTATCCTATCCTCTATCCTATCCAATCCACTATCCTATCCTATCCTCTATCCTATCCAATCCCCTATCCTATGCTCTATCCGATCCTATCGTCTATCCTATCCTATCCTCTATAATATCGTATCCTTTATCCTATCCTATCCTCTATCCGATCCTATCATCTATCCTATCCTATCCTCTATTATATCCTATCCTCTATCCTATCCTATCCTCTATCGTCTGCTCTATCCTATCCTATCCACTATCCTATCGTATCCTCTTTCCTATCCTATCATCTATCCTATCCTATCCTCTATTATATCCTATCCTCTATCCTATCCTATCCTCTATCGTCTGCTCTATCCTATCCTATCCACTATACTATCCTATCCTCTATCCTATCCAATGCCCTATCCTATTCTCTATCCGATCCTATCGTCTATCCTATCCTATCCTCTATCCTATCCAATCCTCTATCCTATCCAATCCTCTATCCTATCCCCTATCCTATCCTATCCCATCCAATATCCTATCCTATCCTCTATCCTATCCTATACTCTATCCTATCCTATGGTCTATAATATCGTATCCTCTATCCTATCCAATCCACCATCCTATCGTCTAGCCTATCCTATTCTCTATCCTATCCTCTATCGTCTCCTACACTCTATCCTATCCCATTTTCTATCCTATCCTATCCTATCCTCTATCCTATCCTATCCTCTATCCTATCCTATCCTCTATCCTATCCTATCCTCTATCCTATCCTATCCTCTATCCTATCCTATCCTCTATCCTATCCAATCCGCTATCCTATTCTCTATCCGATCCTATCGTCTATCCTATCCTATCCTCTATAATATCGTATCCTTTATCCTATCCTATCCTCTATCCGATCCGATCCCCTATCCTATCATCTATAATATCGTATCCTCTATCATATTCTATCCTCTATACAATATTAACATCTATCCTATCCTATTCACTATCCTATCGTATCCTCTTTCCTAACCTATCATCTATCCTATCCTATCCTCTATTATATCCTATCCTCTATCCTATCCTATCCTCTATCGTCTGCTCTATCCTATCCTATCCACTATCCTATCGTATCCTCTTTCCTATCCTATCATCTATCCTATCCTATCCTCTATTATACCCTATCCTCTATCCTATCCTATCCTCTATCGTCTGCTCTATCCTATCCTATCCACTATACTATCCTATCCTCTATCCTATCCTATACCCTATGCTATCCTATCCTCTATCCTATCCTATCCTCTATCCTATCCAATGCCCTATCCTATTCTCTATCCGACCCTATCGTCTATCCTATCCTATCCTCTATCCTATCAAATCCTCTATCCTATCCTCTATCCTATCCTATCCCATCCAATATCCTATCCTATCCTCTATCCTATCCTATACTCTATCCTATCCTATGGTCTATAATATCGTATCCTCTATCATATCCAATCCACCATCCTATCCTCTAGCCTATCCTATTCTTTATCCTATCCTCTATCGTCTCCTACACTCTATCCTATCCCATTTTCTATCCTATCCTATCCTATCCTCTATCCTATCCTATCCTCTAACCTATCCTATCCTCTATCCTATCCTATCCGCTATCCTATCCTATCCTCTATCCTATACTATTCTCTAACCTATCCTATCCTCTATCCTATCCTATCCTCTAACCTATCCACTATCGTCTCCTATCCTCTATCCTATCCTCTATCCTATCCACTATCGTCTCCTATCCTCTATCCTATCCTCTAGCCTATCCTATTCTCTATCCTGTCCTCTATCCTATCCTATCCTATATCATATCCTATCCTCTATCCTATCCAATCCTCTATCCTATCCGATCCTCTATCCTATCCTATCCTCTATAATATCGTATCCTCCATCATATTGTACCCTCTATCCAATAATATCATCTATCCTATCCTATTCACTATCTTATCCTATCCTCTATCCTATCCTATCCTCTATCCTATCCTATTCTCTAACCTATCCTATCCTCTATCCTATCCTATCCTCTATCCTATCCAATCCCCTATCCTATGCTCTATCCGATCCTATCCTCTATAATATCGTATCCTCTATCATATTCTATCCTCTATCCTATAATATCATCTATCCTATCCTATTCTCTATCCTATCCTATCATCTATCCAATCCTATCCTCTATCGTCTCCTATCCTCTATCGTCTCCTATCCTCTATCCTATCCTCTACCCTATCCTATTCTCTATCCTGTCCAATATCCTATCCTATCCTCTATTCTATCCTATCCTCTATCCGATCCCATCCTCTATCTTATCCTATCCCCTATAATATCGTATCCTCTATCCTATCCTATCCTCTATCATATAGTATCAGCTATCCTGTCGTATTCTCTATCCTATCCTATCCTCTATCCTATCCTATCCTCTATCGTCTCCTATCCTCTATCCTATCCAATCCCCTATCCTATCCTCTATCCTATCCTAATCTCCATTCTATCCTCTATCGTATCCTATCCTCTATCCTATCCAGTCCCCTATCCTATCCAATCTCCTATCCTATTCTCTATCGTATCATATCCTCTATAATATCGTATCTTCTATCATATTGTATCCTTTATCCTATAATATCCTCTATCCTATCCTATCCTCTACCCTATCCTGTCATCTATCGTCTCCTGTCCTCTATCCTATCAAATCCACCAGCCTATCCTCTAGCCTATCCTATTCTCTATCCTATCCTCTATCGTCTCCTACACTCTATCCTATCCCATTTTCTATCCTATCCTATCCTATCCTCTATCCTATCCTATCCTCTATCCTATCCAATCCTCTATCCTATCCGACCCTCTATCCTATCCTATCCTCTATAATATCGTTTCCTCTATCATATCCTATCCTCTTTCCTATAATATTAGCTATCCTATTATATTATCTATCCTATCCTCTTCTCTATCGTATCCTATCCTCTATCCTATCCTATCCTCTATCGTCTCCTATTCTCTATCCTATCCAATCCCCTATCCTATCCTGTATCCTATTCTATCCTCTATCCCATCCAATCCCCTATCCTCTATCCTATGATATCCTCTATAATATCGTATCCTCTATCCTATCCTATCCTCTATCATTTCATGTCCTCTATCCTATCCAATCCCCTATCCTATCCTCTATCGTCTCCTATCCTCTATCCTATACTCTACCCTATCCTATTCTCTATCATATCATATCCTCTATCCTATCCAATCCTCTCTCCTATCCGATCGACTATCCTATCCTATCCTCTATAATATCGTTTCCTCTATCCTATCCTATCCTCTATCCTATAATATCAGCTATCCTGTCCTATTCTCAATCCTATCCTATCCTCTATCCTATCCAATCCTCTATCCTATCCTATCCTCTATCCTATCCTATCCTCTATCCTATCCTATCCTCTATCCTATCCTATCCTACACTCAATCCTATCCTATCCTCTATCCTATCCTATCCTCTATGCTATCCTATCCTCTATCCTATCCTATCCTCTATCCTATCCTATCCTCTATCCTATCCTATCCTCTATCCTATCCTATCCTCTATCCTATCCTATCCTCTATCCTATCCTATCCTCTATCCTATCCTATCCTACACTCAATCCTATCCTATCCTCTATCCTATCCTATCCTCTATCCTATCCTATCCTCTATCGTCTCCTCTAACCTACCCTATCCTCTACCCTATCCTATCCTCTATCGTCTCCTGTCCTCTATCCTATCATATCCTTTATACTATCCAATCCTCTATCGTATCCTCTATCCTACCCTATCCTCTATCCTATCCATTCCCCTATCATATCCTCTATCCGATCCTATCCTCTATCCTATCTTATCCTCTATAATATCGTATCCTCTATCCGATCCTATCCTTTATCCTATCCTCTACCCTATCCTATTCTCTATCCTGTCCTCTATCCTATCCTATCCTCTATCCTATCCTATCCTCTATCCGATCCCATACCCTATCTTATCCTATCCCCTATAATATCGTATCCTCTATCCTATCCTATCCTCTATCATATAGTATCAGCTGTCCTGTCGTATTCTCTATCCTATCCTATCCTCTATCGTCTCCTATCCTCTATCCTATCCAATCCCCTATCCTATCCAATCTCCTATCCTATTCTCTATCGTATCATATCCTCTATAATATCGTATCTTCTATCATATTCTATCCTTTATCCTATAATATCCTCTATCCTATCCTATCCTCTACCCTATCCTGTCATCTATCGTCTCCTGTCCTCTATCCTATCAAATCCACCAGCCTATCCTCTAGCCTATCCTATTCTCTATCCTATCCTCTATCGTCTCCTACACTCTATCCTATCCCATTTTCTATCCTATCCTATCCTATCCTCTATCCTATCCTATCCTCTATCCTATCCAATCCTCTATCCTATCCTCTATAATATCGTTTCCTCTATCATATCCTATCCTCTTTCCTATAATATTAGCTATCCTATTATATTATCTATCCTATCCTCTTCTCTATCGTATCCTATCCTCTATCCTATCCTATCCTCTATCGTCTCCTATTCTCTATCCTATCCAATCCCCTATCCTATCCTGTATCCTATTCTATCCTCTATCCTATCCAATCCCCTATCCTCTATCCTATGATATCCTTTATAATATCGTATCCTCTATCCTATCCTATCCTCTATCATCTCATGTCCTCTATCCTATCCAATCCCCTATCCTATCCTCTATCGTCTCCTATCCTCTATCCTATACTCTACCCTATCCTATTCTCTATCCTGCCCTCTATCCTATCCTATCCTATATCATATCATATCCTCTATCCTATCCAATCCTCTCTCCTATCCGATCGACTATCCTATCCTATCCTCTATAATATCGTTTCCTCTATCTTATCCTATCCTTTTTCCTATAATATTATCTATCCTATCCTATCCTATATCATATCCTATCCTCTATCCTATCCTATTCTCTATCCTATCCTCTATCCTATCCTATCCTCTATCCTATCCTATCCTCTATCCGATCCCATCCTCTTTCTTATCCTATCCTCTATAATATGGTATCCTCTATCCTATCCTATCCTCTATCCTATAATATCAGCTATCCTGTCCTATTCTCTATCCTATCCTATCCTCTATCCTATTATATCCTCTATCGTCTCCTATCCTCTATCCTATCCAATTCCCTATCCTATACTCTAACCCATCCTAATCTCCATTCTATCCTCTATCCTATCCTACCCTCTATCCTATCCAATCCCCTATCCTACCCAATCCCCTATCCTATTCTCTACCGTATCCTATCCTCTATAATATCGTATCCTCTATACTATCCTATCCTCTATAATATCCTATCCTCTATCCTATCCTATCCTCTATCCTATCCAATCCTCTATCCTATTGTGTACCCGCTCCTATCGTCTATCCTATCCTATCCTCCATAATATCGTATCCTTTATCCTATCTTATCCTCCGATCCAATCCCCTATCCTATCCTCTATAATATCGTATCCTCTATCATATTATTCCCTCTATCCAATAATATCATCTTTCCTATCCTATTCACTACCTTATCCTATCCTCTATCCTCTCCTACCCTCTATCCTATCCTATTCTCTAACCTATCTTATTCTCTATACTATCCTCTATCCTATCCTATTCTCCATTCTATCCTCTATCCTATCCTATCCTCTATCCGATCCAATCCCCTATCCTATCATCTATAATATCGTATCCTCTTTCCTATCCTATCATCTATAATATCGTATCCTCTTTCCTATCCTATCATCTATCCTATCCTATCCTCTATTATATCCTATCCTCTATCCTATCCTATCCTCTATCGTCTGCTCTATCCTATCCTATCCACTATACTATCCTATCCTCTATCCTATCCTATACCCTATGCTATCCTATCCTCTATCCTATCCTATCCTCTATCCTATCCAATGCCCTATCCTATTCTCTATCCGATCCTATCGTCTATCCTATCCTATCCTCTATCCTATCCAATCCTCTATCCTATCCTCTATCCTATCCTATCCCATCCAATATCCTATCCTATCCTCTATCCTATCCTATACTCTATACTATCCTATGGTCTATAATATCGTATCCTCTATCCTATCCAATCCACTATCCTATCCTCTAGCCTATCCTATTGTCTATCCTATCCTCTATCGTCTCCTACACTCTATCCTATCCCATTTTCTATCCTATCCTATCCTATCCTCTATCCTATCCTATCCGCTATCCTATCCTATCCTCTATCCTATACTATTCTCTAACCTATCCTATCCTCTATCCTATCCTATCCTCTATCCTATCCTATCCTCTATGCTATCCACTATCGTCTCCTATCCTCTATCCTATCCTCTAGCCTATCCTATTCTCTATCCTGTCCTCTATCCTGTCCTATCCTATATCATATCCTATCCTCTATCCTATCCAATCCCCTATCCTATGCTCTATCCGATCCTATCCTCTATAATATCGTATCCTTTATCCTATACTATTCTCAATCCTATCCACTCCTTTATACTATAAAATCCTCTATCGTATCCTCTATCCTATCCAATCCCCTATCCTATCCTCTATCCGATCCTATCCTCTATCCTATCCTATCCTCTATCCTATCTAAACCCCTATCCTATCCTATCCTCTATCCTATCCTATCCTATCTATTATTGTATCCTCTATAATATCGTATCCTCCATCCTATCCTATCCTCTATCCTATAATATCAGCTATCCTGTCCTATTCTCAATCCTATCCTATCCTCTATCCTATCCTATCCTCTATCGTCTCCTATCCTCTATTCTATCCAATCCCCTATCCTATCCTCTATACTATACTATCCTCTATCCTGTCCTATTCTCCATTCTATCCTCTATCCTATACTATCCTCTATAATATCCAATCCCCTATCCTATCCAATCCCCTATACTATTCTCTATCGTATCCCATCCTCTATAATATCGTATCCTCTATCATATTCTATCCTCTATCCTATAATATCCTCAATCTTATCCTATCCTCTATCCTATCCGATCATCTACCCTATCCTATCCTCTACCCTATCCTATTCTCTACTTTCCTCTTCTCTATCCTATCCAATCCAATATCCTATCCCCTATCGTCTCCTATCCTCTATCCTATCCTCTAGCCTATCCTATTCTCTATCCTATCCTCTATCGTATCCTATCATCTATCCTATCCTATCCTCTATCCTATCCTATCCTCTATCCTATCCAATCCTCTATCCAATTCTCTATCCGATCCTATCGTCTATCCTATCCTATCCTCTATAATATCGTATCCTTTATCCTATACTATTCTCAATCCTATCCACTCCTTTATACTATAAAATCCTCTATCGTATCCTCTATCCTATCCAATCCCCTATCCTATCCTCTATCCGATCCTATCCTCTATCCTATCCTATCCGCTATCCTATCTAAACCCCTATCCTGTCCTATCCTCTATCCTATCCTATCCTATCTATTATTGTATCCTCTATAATATCGTATCCTCCATCCTATCCTATCCTCTTTCCTATCCTATCCTCAATCCTATCGTATCCTCTATAATATCCTATCCTCTATCCTATCCTATCCTCTATCCAATCCTATCCTCTATCGTCACCTATCCTCTATCGTCTCCTATCCTCTATCCTATCCTCTACCCTATCCTATTCTCTATCCTGTCCTCTATCCTATCCTATCATCTATCCTATCCTATCCTCTATCCGATCCCATCCTCTAACTTATCCTATCCTCTATAATATCGTATCCTCTATCCTATCCTATCCTCTATCCTATAATATCAGCTATCCTGTCCTATTCTCTATCCTATCCTATCCTCTATCCTATTATATCCTCTAGCGTCTCCTATCCTCTATCCTATCCAATTCCCTATCCTATCCTCTAACCTATCCTAATCTCAATTCTATCCTCTATCCTATCCTATCCTCTATCCTATCCAATCACCTATCCTATCCTATCCACTATCCTATCGTATCCTCTTTCCTATCCTATCATCTATCCTATCCTATCCTCTATTATATCCTATCCTCTATCCTATCCTATCCTCTATCGTCTGCTCTATCCTATCCTAACCACTATACTATCCTATCCTCTATCCTATCCTATACCCTATGCTATCCTATCCTCTATCCTATCCTATCCTCTATCCTATCCTATCCTCTATCCTATTCAATGCCCTATCCTATTCTCTATCCGATCCTATCGTCTATCCTATCCTATCCGCTATCCTATCCAATCCTCTACCGTCTCCTATTCTCTATCCTATCCAATCTCCTATCCTATGCTCTATCCGATCCTATCCTCTATAATATCGTATCCTCTATCATATTCTATCCTCTATCCTATAATATCATCTATCCTATCCTATTCTCTATCCTATCCTATCCTCTATCCAATCCTATCCCCTATCGTCTCCTATCCTCTATCGTCTCCTATCCTCTATCCTATCCTCTACCCTATCCTATTCTCTATCCTCTCATCTATCCTATCCTATCCTCTATTATATCCTATCCTCTATCCTATCCTATCCTCTATCGTCTGCTCTATCCTATCCTATCCACTATACTATCCTATCCTCTATCCTATCCTATACCCTATGCTATCCTATCCTCTATCCTATCCTATCCTCTATCCTATCCTAACCTCTATCCTATCCTATCCTCTATCCTATCCAATGCCCTATCCTATTCTCTATCCGATCCTTTCGTCTATCCTATCCTATCCTCTACCCTATCCAATCCTCTATCGTCTCCTATTCTCTATCCTATCCAATCTCCTATCCTATGCTCTATCCGATCCTATCCTCTATCATATTCTATCCTCTATCCTATAATATCATCTATCCTATCCTATTCTCTATCCTATCCTATCCTCTATCCAATCCTATCCTCTATCGTCTCCTATACTCTATCGTCTCCTATCCTCTATCGTCTCCAATCCTCTATCCTATCCTCTACCCTATCCTATTCTCTATCCTGTCATCTATCCAATCCCATCCTCTATCCTATCCTATCCTCTATCCGATCCCATCCTCTATCTTATCCTATCCTCTATAATATCGTATCCTCTATCCTATCCTATCCTCTATCCTATAATATCAGCTATCCTGTCCTATTCTCTATCCTATCCTATCCTCGTTCCTATCCTATCCTCTATCGTCTCCTATCCTCTATTCTATCCAATGCCCTATCCTTTCCTCTACCCTATACTATCCTCTATCCTATCCTATTCTCCATTCTATCCTCTATCCTATCCTATCCTCTATCCTATCCAATCCCCTATCCTATCCAATCCCCTATCCTATTCTCTATCGTATCCTATCCTCTATAATATCGTATCCTCTATCATATTCTATCCTCTATCCTATAATATCCTCAATCCTATCCTATCCTCTATGCTATCCGATCCACTACCCTATCCTATTCTCTACCCTATCCTATTCTCTATCCTGTCCTATCCTCTATCCTATCCAATCCAATATCCTATCCTCTATCCTATCCTATCCTCTATCCTATCCTATCCTCTATCCGATCCAATCCCCTATCCTATCATCTATAATATCGTATCCTCTATCATATTCTATTCTCTATACAATATTAACATCTATCCTATCCTATTCACTATCCTATCGTATCCTCTTTCCTATCCTATCATCTATCCTATCCTATCCTCTATTATATCCTATCCTCTATCCTATCCTATCCTCTATCGTCTGCTCTATCCTATCCTATCCTCTATTATATCCTATCCTCTATCCTATCCTATCCTCTATCGTCTGCTCTATCCTATCCTATCCACTATACTATCCTATCCTCTATCCTATCCTATACCGTATGCTATCCTATCCTCTATCCTATCCTATCCTCTATCCTATCCAATGCCCTATCCTATTCTCTATCCGATCCTATCGTCTATCCTATCCTATCCTCTATCCTATCCAATCCTCTATCCTATCCTCTATTATATCCTATCCCATCCAATATCCTATCCTATCCTCTATCCTATCCTATACTCTATCCTATCCTATGGTCTATAATATCGTATCCTCTATCCTATCCAATCCACCATCCTATCCTCTAGCCTATCCTATTCTCTATCCTATCCTCTATCGTCTCCTACACTCTATCCTATCCCATTTTCTATCCTATCCTATCCTATCCTCTATCCTATCCTATCCTCTATCCTATCCTATCCTCTATCATATCCTATCCGCTATCCTATCCTATCCTCTATCCTATACTCTTATCTAACCTATCCTATCCTCTATCCTATCCTATCATCTATCCTATCCTATCCTCTATCCTATCCTATCCTCTATCCTATCCACTATCGTCTCCTATCCTCTATCCTATCCTCTAGCCTATCCTATTCTCTATCCTGTCCTCTATCCTATCCTATCCTATATCATATCCTATCCTCTATCCTATCCAATCCTCTATCCTATCCGATCCTCTATCCTATCCTATCCTCTATAATATCGTATCCTCCATCATATTGTACCCTCTATCCAATAATATCATCTATCCTATCCTATTCACTATCTTATCCTATCCTCTATCCTATCCTATCCTCTACCCTATCCTGTCATCTATCGTCTCCTGTCCTCTATTCTATCCAATCCACCATCCTATCCTCTATCCTATCCAATTCCCTATCCTATCCTCTATCCTATCCTAATCTCCATTCTATCCTCTATCCTATCCTATCCTCTATCCTATCCAATCCCCTATCCTATCCAATCCCCTATCCTATTCTCTATCGTATCCTATCCTCTATAATATCGTATCCTCTATCATATTCTATCCTCTATCCTATAATATACTCAATCCTATCCTATCCTCTACCCTATCCTGTCATCTATCGTCTCCTGTCCTCTATCCTATCCAATCCACCATCCTATCCTCTAGCCTATCCTATTCTCTATACTATCCTCTATCGTCTCCTACACTCTATCCTATCCCATTTTCTATCCTATCCTATCCTATCCTATCCTATCCTCTATCCTATCCTATCCTCTATCCTATCCTATCCTCTATCCTATACTATTCTCTAACCTATCCTATCCTCTATCCTATCCTGTCCTCTATCCTATCCTATCTTCTATCCTATCCTATCCTCTATCCTATCCAATCCCCTATCCTACCCAATCCCCTATCCTATTCTCTACCGTATCCTATCCTCTATAATATCGTATCCTCTATCCTATCCTATCCTCTATAATATCCTATCCTCTATCCTATCCTATCCTCTATCATATAAAAACCTTTATCCTATTGTGTACCCGCTCCTATCGTCTATCCAATCCTATCCTCCATAACATCGTATCCTTTATCCTATCTTATCCTCTATCCGATCCAATCCCCTATCCTATCCTCTATAATATCGTATCCTCTATCATATTGTACCCTCTATCCAATAATATCATCATTCCTATCCTATTCACTATCTTATCCTATCCTCTATCCTATCCTATCCAACCTCAATCCTATCCTATCCTCTATCCTATCCTATCCACTATTATATCCTATCCTGTATCCTATCCTCACCTCTATCCTATCCCATCCTCTATCGTCTCCTATCCTGTATCCTTTCCTATCCTCTATCCTATCCTATCCTCTGTCCTACCCTATCCTGTATCCTATCCTCTATCCTATCCTATCCTCTATCCTATCCTATCCACTATTATATCCTATCCTGTATCCTATCCTAACCTCTATCCTATCCCATCCTCTATCCTATCCTATCCTCTATCCTATCGTATCCTCTTTCCTATAATACCATCTATCCTATCCTATTCTCTATCGTCTCCTAGCCTGTATCCTATCCAATCTCCTATCCTATCCTCTATCCTATCCTATTCTCTGTGCTATCGTCTATCGTATCCTATCCTCTATCCTATCCCATTCTCTATCAAATCCTATCGTCTTTCCTATCCTATTCTCTATCCTATCCTATCCTTTATCCTATCCTATCCTCTCTCCAATCCTATCCTCAATCCCATTCTATCCTCTATCCTATCCTATCCTCTATCCTATCCTATCCTCTATTCTATCCTATCCTCAATCCTATCCTATCCTCTATCCTATCCTATCCTCTATCCTATCCTATCCTCTATCCTATCCTATCCTCTATCCTATCGTATCCTCTATCTTATCATATCCTCTATCCTATCCTATTCTCTACCCTATCTTCCATTCCATTCTATCCTCTATCGTATCCTATTCTCTATCCTATCCAATCCGCTATCCTATCCTCTATCCTATCCTATCCTCTATCCTATCCTGTTCTCTATCCTATAATATAATCTATCCTATCCTATTCTCTAACCTATCCTATCCTATCCTCTACCGTCTCCTATCCTGTATCCGATCCAATCCAATATCCTATTCTCTATCCTATCCTATCCTCTATCGTATCCTATCCTCTATCCTATCCTATCCTCCATCCTGTTCTACCCTGTACCCTATCCCATCCTCTATCGTCTCCTGTCCTCTATCCTATCCAATCACCGATCCTATCCTCTATCCTACCCTTTCCGCTATGCTATCCTATCCTCTATAATATCGTATCCTCTGTCCTCTCCTTCCTCTATCCTACAATATCAGCTATCCTATCCTATTCTCTATCCTATCCTATCGTATCCTCTATCGTATCGTATCCTCAATCCTATCCTATCCTCTATCCTATCCAATCCCCTATCCTATCCTCTATCCTATCCTATTCTCTGTGCTATCCTCTATCCTATCCTATCCTCTATCCTATCCCATTCTCTATCCTATCCTATCGCCTTTCCTATCCTATTCTCTATCCGATCGTATCCTCTTCCCTATAATACCATCTATCCTATCCTATTCTCTATCGTCTCCTAGCCTGTATCCTATCCAATCTCCTATCCTATCCTCTATCCTATCCTATTCTCTGTGCTATCCTCTATCCTATCCTATCCTCTATCCTATCCCATTCTCTATCCTATCCTATCGTCTTTCCTATCCTATTCTCTATCCTATCCTATTCTCTGTGCTATCGTCTATCCTATCCTATCCTCTATCCTATCCCATTCTATATCTCAATCATATCGTCTTTCATATCCTATTCTCTATCCTATCCTATCCTTTACCCTATCCTATCCTCTCTCCAATCCTATCCTCAATCCCATGCTATCCTCTATCCTATCCTATCGTCTATCCTATCCTATCCTCTATCCTATCCAATCCTCTATCCTATCCGATCCTCTATCCTATCCTATCCTCTATTATATCCTATCCTCTATCCTATCCTATCCTCTATCGTCTGCTCTATCCTATCCTAACCACTATACTATCCTATCCTCTATCCTATCCTATACCCTATGCTATCCTATCCTCTATCCTATCCTATCCTCTATCCTATCCTATCCTCTATCCTATTCAATGCCCTATCCTATTCTCTATCCGATCCTATCGTCTATCCTATCCTATCCGCTATCCTATCCAATCCTCTACCGTCTCCTATTCTCTATCCTATCCAATCTCCTATCCTATGCTCTATCCGATCCTATCCTCTATAATATCGTATCCTCTATCATATTCTATCCTCTATCCTATAATATCATCTATCCTATCCTATTCTCTATCCTATCCTATCCTCTATCCAATCCTATCCCCTATCGTCTCCTATCCTCTATCGTCTCCTATCCTCTATCCTATCCTCTACCCTATCCTATTCTCTATCCTCTCATCTATCCTATCCTATCCTCTATTATATCCTATCCTCTATCCTATCCTATCCTCTATCGTCTGCTCTATCCTATCCTATCCACTATACTATCCTATCCTCTATCCTATCCTATACCCTATGCTATCCTATCCTCTATCCTATCCTATCCTCTATCCTATCCTATCCTCTATCCTATCCTATCCTCTATCCTATCCAATGCCCTATCCTATTCTCTATCCGATCCTTTCGTCTATCCTATCCTATCCTCTACCCTATCCAATCCTCTATCGTCTCCTATTCTCTATCCTATCCAATCTCCTATCCTATGCTCTATCCGATCCTATCCTCTATCATATTCTATCCTCTATCCTATAATATCATCTATCCTATCCTATTCTCTATCCTATCCTATCCTCTATCCAATCCTATCCTCTATCGTCTCCTATACTCTATCGTCTCCTATCCTCTATCGTCTCCAATCCTCTATCCTATCCTCTACCCTATCCTATTCTCTATCCTGTCATCTATCCAATCCCATCCTCTATCCTATCCTATCCTCTATCCGATCCCATCCTCTATCTTATCCTATCCTCTATAATATCGTATCCTCTATCCTATCCTATCCTCTATCCTATAATATCAGCTATCCTGTCCTATTCTCTATCCTATCCTATCCTCGATCCTATCCTATCCTCTATCGTCTCCTATCCTCTATTCTATCCAATGCCCTATCCTTTCCTCTACCCTATACTATCCTCTATCCTATCCTATTCTCCATTCTATCCTCTATCCTATCCTATCCTCTATCCTATCCAATCCCCTATCCTATCCAATCCCCTATCCTATTCTCTATCGTATCCTATCCTCTATAATATCGTATCCTCTATCATATTCTATCCTCTATCCTATAATATCCTCAATCCTATCCTATCCTCTATGCTATCCGATCCACTACCCTATCCTATTCTCTACCCTATCCTATTCTCTATCCTGTCCTATCCTCTATCCTATCCAATCCAATATCCTATCCTCTATCCTATCCTATCCTCTATCCTATCCTATCCTCTATCCGATCCAATCCCCTATCCTATCATCTATAATATCGTATCCTCTATCATATTCTATTCTCTATACAATATTAACATCTATCCTATCCTATTCACTATCCTATCGTATCCTCTTTCCTATCCTATCATCTATCCTATCCTATCCTCTATTATATCCTATCCTCTATCCTATCCTATCCTCTATCGTCTGCTCTATCCTATCCTATCCTCTATTATATCCTATCCTCTATCCTATCCTATCCTCTATCGTCTGCTCTATCCTATCCTATCCACTATACTATCCTATCCTCTATCCTATCCTATACCGTATGCTATCCTATCCTCTATCCTATCCTATCCTCTATCCTATCCAATGCCCTATCCTATTCTCTATCCGATCCTATCGTCTATCCTATCCTATCCTCTATCCTATCCAATCCTCTATCCTATCCTCTATTATATCCTATCCCATCCAATATCCTATCCTATCCTCTATCCTATCCTATACTCTATCCTATCCTATGGTCTATAATATCGTATCCTCTATCCTATCCAATCCACCATCCTATCCTCTAGCCTATCCTATTCTCTATCCTATCCTCTATCGTCTCCTACACTCTATCCTATCCCATTTTCTATCCTATCCTATCCTATCCTCTATCCTATCCTATCCTCTATCCTATCCTATCCTCTATCATATCCTATCCGCTATCCTATCCTATCCTCTATCCTATACTCTTATCTAACCTATCCTATCCTCTATCCTATCCTATCATCTATCCTATCCTATCCTCTATCCTATCCTATCCTCTATCCTATCCACTATCGTCTCCTATCCTCTATCCTATCCTCTAGCCTATCCTATTCTCTATCCTGTCCTCTATCCTATCCTATCCTATATCATATCCTATCCTCTATCCTATCCAATCCTCTATCCTATCCGATCCTCTATCCTATCCTATCCTCTATAATATCGTATCCTCCATCATATTGTACCCTCTATCCAATAATATCATCTATCCTATCCTATTCACTATCTTATCCTATCCTCTATCCTATCCTATCCTCTACCCTATCCTGTCATCTATCGTCTCCTGTCCTCTATTCTATCCAATCCACCATCCTATCCTCTATCCTATCCAATTCCCTATCCTATCCTCTATCCTATCCTAATCTCCATTCTATCCTCTATCCTATCCTATCCTCTATCCTATCCAATCCCCTATCCTATCCAATCCCCTATCCTATTCTCTATCGTATCCTATCCTCTATAATATCGTATCCTCTATCATATTCTATCCTCTATCCTATAATATACTCAATCCTATCCTATCCTCTACCCTATCCTGTCATCTATCGTCTCCTGTCCTCTATCCTATCCAATCCACCATCCTATCCTCTAGCCTATCCTATTCTCTATACTATCCTCTATCGTCTCCTACACTCTATCCTATCCCATTTTCTATCCTATCCTATCCTATCCTATCCTATCCTCTATCCTATCCTATCCTCTATCCTATCCTATCCTCTATCCTATACTATTCTCTAACCTATCCTATCCTCTATCCTATCCTGTCCTCTATCCTATCCTATCTTTTATCCTATCCTATCCTCTATCCTATCCAATCCCCTATCCTACCCAATCCCCTATCCTATTCTCTACCGTATCCTATCCTCTATAATATCGTATCCTCTATCCTATCCTATCCTCTATAATATCCTATCCTCTATCCTATCCTATCCTCTATCATATAAAAACCTTTATCCTATTGTGTACCCGCTCCTATCGTCTATCCAATCCTATCCTCCATAATATCGTATCCTTTATCCTATCTTATCCTCTATCCGATCCAATCCCCTATCCTATCCTCTATAATATCGTATCCTCTATCATATTGTACCCTCTATCCAATAATATCATCATTCCTATCCTATTCACTATCTTATCCTATCCTCTATCCTATCCTATCCAACCTCAATCCTATCCTATCCTCTATCCTATCCTATCCACTATTATATCCTATCCTGTATCCTATCCTCACCTCTATCCTATCCCATCCTCTATCGTCTCCTATCCTGTATCCTTTCCTATCCTCTATCCTATCCTATCCTCTGTCCTACCCTATCCTGTATCCTATCCTCTATCCTATCCTATCCTCTATCCTATCCTATCCACTATTATATCCTATCCTGTATCCTATCCTAACCTCTATCCTATCCCATCCTCTATCCTATCCTATCCTCTATCCTATCGTATCCTCTTTCCTATAATACCATCTATCCTATCCTATTCTCTATCGTCTCCTAGCCTGTATCCTATCCAATCTCCTATCCTATCCTCTATCCTATCCTATTCTCTGTGCTATCGTCTATCGTATCCTATCCTCTATCCTATCCCATTCTCTATCAAATCCTATCGTCTTTCCTATCCTATTCTCTATCCTATCCTATCCTTTATCCTATCCTATCCTCTCTCCAATCCTATCCTCAATCCCATTCTATCCTCTATCCTATCCTATCCTCTATCCTATCCTATCCTCTATTCTATCCTATCCTCAATCCTATCCTATCCTCTATCCTATCCTATCCTCTATCCTATCCTATCCTCTATCCTATCCTATCCTCTATCCTATCGTATCCTCTATCTTATCATATCCTCTATCCTATCCTATTCTCTACCCTATCTTCCATTCCATTCTATCCTCTATCGTATCCTATTCTCTATCCTATCCAATCCGCTATCCTATCCTCTATCCTATCCTATCCTCTATCCTATCCTGTTCTCTATCCTATAATATAATCTATCCTATCCTATTCTCTGACCTATCCTATCCTATCCTCTACCGTCTCCTATCCTGTATCCGATCCAATCCAATATCCTATTCTCTATCCTATCCTATCCTCTATCGTATCCTATCCTCTATCCTATCCTATCCTCCATCCTGTTCTACCCTGTACCCTATCCCATCCTCTATCGTCTCCTGTCCTCTATCCTATCCAATCACCGATCCTATCCTCTATCCTACCCTTTCCGCTATGCTATCCTATCCTCTATAATATCGTATCCTCTGTCCTCTCCTTCCTCTATCCTACAATATCAGCTATCCTATCCTATTCTCTATCCTATCCTATCGTATCCTCTATCGTATCGTATCCTCAATCCTATCCTATCCTCTATCCTATCCAATCCCCTATCCTATCCTCTATCCTATCCTATTCTCTGTGCTATCCTCTATCCTATCCTATCCTCTATCCTATCCCATTCTCTATCCTATCCTATCGCCTTTCCTATCCTATTCTCTATCCGATCGTATCCTCTTCCCTATAATACCATCTATCCTATCCTATTCTCTATCGTCTCCTAGCCTGTATCCTATCCAATCTCCTATCCTATCCTCTATCCTATCCTATTCTCTGTGCTATCCTCTATCCTATCCTATCCTCTATCCTATCCCATTCTCTATCCTATCCTATCGTCTTTCCTATCCTATTCTCTATCCTATCCTATTCTCTGTGCTATCGTCTATCCTATCCTATCCTCTATCCTATCCCATTCTATATCTCAATCATATCGTCTTTCATATCCTATTCTCTATCCTATCCTATCCTTTACCCTATCCTATCCTCTCTCCAATCCTATCCTCAATCCCATGCTATCCTCTATCCTATCCTATCGTCTATCCTATCCTATCCTCTATCCTATCCTATACTCTATCCTATCCTATCCTCTATCCTATCCTATCCTCTATCCTATCGTATCCTCTTTCCTATAATACCATCTATCCTATCCTATTCTCTACCGTCTCCTAGCCTGTATCCTATCCAATCTCCTATCCTATCCTCTATCCTATCCTATTCTCTGTGCTATCGTCTATCCTATCCTATCCTCTATCCTATCCCATTCTCTATCCTATCATATCGTCTTTCCTATCCTATTCTCTATCCTATCCTATCCTTTATCCTATCCTATCCTCTCTCCAATCCTATCCTCAATCCCATGCTATCCTCTATCCTATCCTATCCTCTATCCTATCCTATCCTCTATACTATCCTATCCTCTATCCTATCGTATCCTCTATCTTATCATATCCTCTATCCTATCCTATCCTCCATCCTATCCTATCCTCTTTCCTATAATATCATCTATCCTATCCTATCCTCTATCGTATCCAATCCCCAATCCTACCCTCTATCCTATCCTATCCTGTATCCTATCCAATCCTCTATCCTATCCTCTATCCTATCCTATCCGATCCTCCATCCTATCCTATTCTCTATAATATCGTATCCTTTATCATATCCTATCCTCTTTCCTATAACATCATCTACCCTATCCGAATCTCTTTCCTATCCTATCCTCTTTCCTATCCTATCCTCAATCCTATCCTATCCTCTATCATATCCAATCCCCTATCCTATCCTCTATCCTATCCTATTCTCTATCCTATCTTCCATTCCATTCTATCCTCTATCGTATCCTATCCTCTATCCTATCCAATCCGCTATCCTATCCTCTATCCTATCCTATCCTCTATAATATCGTTTCCTCTGTCCTATCCTGTCCTCTATCGTGTAATATCATCTATCCTAACCTATTCTCTATCCTATCCAATCCTATATCCTATTCTCTATCCAATCCTATCCTCTATCGTATCCTATCCTCTATGCTATCATATCCTCCATCCTATTCTACCCTGTACCCTATCCCATCCTCTATCGTCTCCTGTCCTCTATCCTATCCAATCCCCGATCCTATCCTCTATCCTACCCTTTCCGCTATGATATCCTATCCTCTATAATATCGTACCCTCTGTCCTCTCCTTCCTCTATCCTACAATATCATCTATCCTATCCTATTCTCTATCCTATCCTTTCGTATCCTCCATCGCATCGTATCCTCAATCCTATCCTATCCTCTATCCTATCCTATCCTCTATCCTATCCTATCCTCTATCCTATCCTATCCTCTATCCTATCCAATCCCCTATCCTATCCTCTATCCTATCGTATCCTCTTTCCTACAATATCATCTATCCTATCCTATTCTCTATCCTATCCTATCGTATCCTCTATCGTATCCTATCCTCTATCCTATCCAATCGTATATCCTATACTCTATCCTATCCTATCCTCTATCGTATTCTATCCTCTATCCTATCCAATCCTATATCCTATTCTCTATCCTATTCTATCCTTTATCGTATCCTATCCTCTATCCTATCCTATCCTCTATCCTATTCTACCCTGTACCCTATCCCATCCTCTATCGTCTCCTGTCCTCTATCCTATCCAATCCCCGATCCTATCCTCTATCCTACCCCTTCCGCTTTGCTATCCTATCCTCTATAATACCGTATCCTCTGTCCTATCCTTCCTCTATCCTACAATATCATCTATCCTATCCTATTCTCTATCCTATCCTATCGTATCCTCTATCGTATCGTATCCTCAATCCTATCCTATCCTCTATCCTATCCTATTCTCTATCCTATCCTATCCTATCCTCTATCCTATCCTATCCTCTTTCCTATCCTATCCTCAATCCTATCCTATCCTCTATCATATCCAATCCCCTATCCTATCCTCTATCCTATCCTATTCTCTATCCTATCTTCCATTCCATTCTATCCTCTATCGTATCCTATCCTCTATCCTATCCAATCCGCTATCCTATCCTCTATCCTATCCTATCCTCTATAATATCGTTTCCTCTGTCCTATCCTGTCCTCTATCCTGTAATATCATCTATCCTAACCTATTCTCTATCCTATCCTATCCTATCCTCTATCGTATCCTATTCTCTATCCTATCCAATCCTATATCCTATTCTCTATCCTATCCTATCCTCTTTCGTATCCTATCCTCTATGCTATCATATCCTCCATCCTATTCTACCCTGTACCCTATCCCATCCTCTATCGTCTCCTGTCCTCTATCCTATCCAATCCCCGATCCTATCCTATATCCTACCCTTTCCGCTATGATATCCTATCCTCTATAATATCGTACCCTCTGTCCTCTCCTTCCTCTATCCTACAATATCATCTATCCTATCCTATTCTCTATCCTATCCTATCGTATCCTCTATCGTATCGTATCCTCAATCCTATCCTATCCTCTATCCTATCCAATCCCCTATCCTATCCTATCGTATCCTCTATCGTATCCTATCCTCTATCCTATGCAATCGTATATCCTATACTCTATCCTATCCTATCCTCTATCCTATCCTATACTCTATCCTATCCTTTCCGTTATCCTATCTTATCCTCTATCCTATCCTATCCTCCATCCTATCCTATCCTCTTTCCTATAATATCATCTATCCTATCCTATCCTCTATCGTATCCAATCCCCAATCCTACCCTCTATCCTATCCTATCCTGTATCCTATCCAATCCTCTATCCTATCCTCTATCCTATCCTCTATTCTATCCTATTCTCTATAATATCGTATCCTTTATCATATCCTATCCTCTTTCCTATAACATCATCTACCCTATCCGAATCTCTTTCCTATCCTATCCTCTTTCCTATCCTATCCTCAATCCTATCCTATCCTCTATCCTATCCTATCCCCTATCCTATCCTCTATCCTATCCTATTCTCTGTGCTATCCTCTATCCTATCCTATTCTCTATCCTATCCCATTCTCTATTATATACTATCCTCTTTCCTATCCTATTCTCTATCCTATCCTATCCTTTATCCTATCAAATCCTCTCTCCTATCCTATCCTCAATCCTATCCTATCCTCTATCCTATCCAATCCCCTATCCTATCCTCTATCCTATCCTATTCTCTGTGCTATCCTCTATCCTATCCTATCCTCTATCCTATCCCATTCTCTATCCTATACTATCCTCTTTCCTATCCTACCCTCTATCCTATCCTATCCTCTATCATATCCTATCCTCTATCCTATCCTATCCTCTATCCTATCCTATCCTCTATCCTATCCTATCCCCTATCCGATCCTATCCTCTATCCTATCCTATCCTCTATCCTATCCTATCCTCTATTCTATCCAAACCTCTATCCTATCCTATCCTCTAACCTATCCTATCCTCTATCCTATCCAATCTTCTATCCTATCCTATCCTATATCCTATCCTATTCTCAACCCTATCCTATCCTCAATTCTATCCTATACTCCATCCTATCCTATCCGCTATCCTATCCTATTCTCTGTGCTATCCTCTATCCTATCCTATCCTCTATGCTATCGTATTCTCTATCCTATCCTCTATCCGACCCTATAATCTATCCTATCCTATCCTCTATCCTATCCTATCCTCTATCCTATCCTATCCTCCATCCTATCCTATCCTCTTTCCTATAATATCATCTATCCTATCCTATCCTCTATTGTATCCAATCCCCAATCCTATCCTCTATCCTATCCTATCCTCTATCGTATCTTATCCATTATCCTATCCAATTCCTCTATCCTATCCTATTCTCTATCCTATCCTCTATCGTATCGTATCCTCTATCCTATCCAATCCTCTATCCTATCATCTGTCCGACCCTATAATCTATCCTATCCTATCCTCTATCCTATCCAATTCCCTATCCTATCCTCTATCCGACCCTATAATCTATCCTATCCTATCCTCTATCCTATCCTATCCTCTATCCTATCCTATCCTCTATCATATCCTATCCTCTATCCTATCCTATCCTCTATCATATCCTATCCTCTATCCTATCCTATCCTCTATCCTATCCTATCCTCTATCCTATCCTATCCTCCATCCTATCCTATCCTCTTTCCTATAATATCATCTATCCTATCCTATCCTCTATTGTATCCAATCCCCAATCCTATCCTCTATCCTATCCTATCCTCTATCGTATCTTATCCATTATCCTATCCAATTCCTCTATCCTATCCTATTCTCTATCCTATCCTCTATCGTATCGTATCCTCTATCCTATCCAATCCTCTATCCTATCATCTGTCCGACCCTATAATCTATCCTATCCTATCCTCTATCCTATCCTCTCCTCTAGCCTATCATATCCTCTATCCTATCCTATCCTCTATCCTATCCTATTTTCTATCCTATCCTATCCTGTATCCTATCCAATCCCCTATAATATACTCTAACATATCCTATCATATATCCTATCATATCCTCTATCCTATTCTATACTCTCGTCTATCCTATCCAATCACCTATCCTATCCTCTATCTGATCCTATCCTCTATCCTATCCTATCCTCTATCTGATCCTATCCTCTATCCTATCCTATTCTCTATCCTATCCTATCCTCTATCCTATCCTATCCTCTATCCTATCCTATCCTCTATCCTATCCAATTCTCTATCCTATCCTCTATCCCGTCCTGTCCTCTATCCTATCCTATCGTCAATCCTATCCTATCCTCTATGCTATCCTATCCTCTATCCTATCCTATCGTCTATCCTATCCTATCCTCTATCCTATCCTATCCTCTATCCTATCCTATCCACTATCCTATCCTATCCTCTATCCTATCCTATCCTCTATCCTATCCTATCCTATCCTCTATCCTATCCTATCCTATCCTCTATCCTATCCTATCCTCTATCCTATCCTCCATCCTATCCTATCCTCTATCCTATAATATCATCTATCCTATCCTCTTCCCTATCCTATCCTATCCTCTATAATATCGTATCCTCTATCCTATCCTATCCTCTATCCTATCCTGTATCCTTTATCCTATCCTATCCTCTATCGTATCCTATCCTCTATCCTAACCTATCCTCTATCCTATCCTATCCTATTTCCTATCCTATCCTCTATCCTATCCTCTATCCTATCGTATCCTCTATCCTATCCCATACTCTACCCTATCCTATACTCTATCCTATCATATCCTCTATCCTATCCTATCCACTATCCTATAATATCCTCTATCCTATCCTATACTCTACCCTATCCTATCCTCTATAATATCTTAACCTCTATCCTATACTATCCACTATCCCATCATATCATCTCTCCTCTGCTATCCTCTACTATATCCTATCCTCTGTCCTACCCTATCCTGTATCCTATCCTCTATCCTATCCTATCCTCTAGCCTATCCTATCCTCTATCCTATCCTATCCTCTATCCTATCCTATCCACTATCCTATCCTATCCTTTATCCTATCCTATCCTCTCTCCAATCCTATAACTAATCCTATCGTATCCAATATCCTATCCTATCCTCTATCCTATCCTATCCTCGTTCCTATCCTATCCTCAATTCTATCCTATACTGCATCCTATCCTATCCGCTCTCCTATCCTATCCTCTAACCTATCCAATCCTCTATCCTATTATCTATCCTATTCTGTATCCAATCCTATCCTATTTCGCCTCCTATCCTCTATCCTATCCAATCCCATATCCTATCCTCTATCCTATCCTTTCCCCTATCCTATCCTTTCCTCTATCCTATCCTATCCTCTAGAAGATCGTATCCTCTATCCTATCCAATCCTCTATCCTATCCTCTATCCTATCCTCTATGCTATCCTATCCTCTATTCTATCCTATTCTCTATAATATCGTATCCGTTATCATATCCTATCCTCTTTCCTATAACATCATCTACCCTATCCGAATCTCTTTCCTATCCTATCCTCTTTCCTATCCTATCCTCAATCCTATCCTATCCTCTATCCTATCCAATCCCCTATCCTATCCTCTATCCTATCCTATTCACTGTGCTATCCTCTATCCTATCCTATTCTCTATCCTATCCCATTCTCTATCCTATACTATCCTCTTTCCTATACTATTCTCTATCCTATCCTATCCTTTATCCTATCCTATCCTCTCTCCTATCCTATCCTCAATCGTATCCTATCCTCTATCCTATCCAATCCCCTATCCTATCCTCTATCCTATCCTATTCTCTGTGCTATCCTCTATCCTATCCTATCCTCTATCCTATCCCATTCTCTATCCTATACTATCCTCTTTCCTATCCTACCCTCTATCCTATCCTATCCTCTATCATATCCTATCCTCTATCCTATCCTATCCTCTATCCTATCCTATCCTCTATCCTATCCTATCCCCTATCCGATCCTATCCTCTATCCTATCCTATCCTCTATCCTATCCTATCCTCTATTCTATCCAAACCTCTATCCTATCCTATCCTCTAACCTATCCTATCCTCTATCCTATCCAATCTTCTATCCTATCCTATCCTATATCCTATCCTATTCTCAACCCTATCCTATCCTCAATTCTATCCTATACTCCATCCTATCCTATCCGCTATCCTATCCTATTCTCTGTGCTATCCTCTATCCTATCCTATCCTCTATCCTATCCTATCCTCTATCCTATCCTATCCTCCATCCTATCCTATCCTCTATCCTATCCTGTATCCTATCCTATCCTCTATCCTATCCTTTACTCTATCCTATCCCATCCTCTATCCTATCCTATCCCCTATAATATCGTATAATGTATCCTATAATATCATCTATCCTATCCTATTCTCTATCCTATCCTATCCTCTATCTGATCCTATCCTCTATCCTATCCTATCCTCTATCTGATCCTATCCTCTATCCTATCCTATTCTCTATCCTATCATATCATCTATCGTATCCTATCCTCCATGCTATCCTATCCTCTATCCTATCCTATCATATCATCTAACGTATCCTATCTTCTATCCTATCCTATCCTCCATCCTATCCTATCCTCTATCCTATCCTATCCTCTATCCTATCCTATCTTCTATATTATCCTATCCTCTATTTTATCCTGCCCTCAATCCTATCCTATCCTCTATCGTATCCTATCCTCTTTCCTATCCTATTCTCTATCCTATCCTATCCTCTATCCTATCCTATCCTCTATCCTATAATATCCTCTATAATATCGTATCCTCTATCCTATCCTATCCTCAATCCTATCCTATCCTATCCTCTGTCCTATAATATCCTCTATCCTATCCTATCCTCTATCCTATCCTATCCTCCATCCTATCCTGTCCTCTATCCTATCCTGTATCCTATCCTATCCTCTATCCTATCCTGTACTCTATCCTATCCCATCCTCTAAACTATCCAATCCCCTATCCTATCCTCTATCTGATCCTATCCTCTATCCTATCCTATCCTCTATCTGATCCTATCCTCTATCCTATCCTATTCTCTATCCTATCCTATCCTCTATCCTATCCTATCCTCTATCCTATCCTATCCTCTATCCTATCCAATTCTCTATCCTATCCTCTATCCCGTCCTGTCCTCTATCCTATCCTATCGTCAATCCTATCCTATCCTCTATGCTATCCTATCCTCTATCCTATCCTATCGTCTATCCTATCCTATCCTCTATCCTTTCCTATCCTCTATCCTATCCTATCCTCTATCCTATCCTATCCTCTAACCTATCCTATCCTTAATCCTATCCTATCCTCCATGCTACCCTATCCTCTATCCTATCCTATCATATCATCTATCGTATCCTATCCTCCATGCTATCCTATCCTCTATCCTATCCTATCATATCATCTATCCTATCCTATCCTCTATCCTATCCTATCCTCTATCCTATCCAATCCTCTATCCTCTCCTCTATCCCGCCCTGTCCTCTATCCTATCCTATCGTCAATCCTATAATATCATCTATCCTATCCTATCCTCTATCCTATCCTATCCTCTATCCTATCCTATCCTCTATCCTATCCTGTACTCTATCCTATCCCATCCTCTATCCTATCCTATCCCCTATAATATTGTATCCTCTATCCTATAATATCATCTATCCTATCCTATTCTCTATCCTATCCTATCCTCTATCCTATCCTATCCTCTATCGTATCCTATCCTCTATCCTATCCAATCCTCTATCCTATCCTCTATCCCGTCCTGTCCTCTATCCTATCCTATCGTCAATCCTATCCTATCCTCTATGCTATCCTATCCTCTATCCTATCCTATCGTCTATCCTATCCTATCCTCTATCCTATCCTATCCTCTATCCTATCCTATCCACTATCCTATCCTATCCTCTATCCTATCCTATCCTCTATCCTATCCTATCCTCTATGCTATCCTCTCCTCTATCCTATCCTATCGTCTATTCTATCCTATCCTCTATTCTGTCCTATCCTCTATCTAATCCTATCCACTATCCTATCCTACCCTCTATCCTATCCTATCCCCTATCCTATCCTATCCTCTATCCTATCCTCTATCATATGCTATCCTCAATTGAATCCTATCCTATCCTCTATCCTATCCTATCCTCTATCCTATAATATAATCTATCCTACGCTATTCTCTATCCTATCCCATCCTCTAACCTATCCTATCCTTAATCCTATCCTATCCTCCATGCTATCCTATCCTCTATCCTATCCTATCATATCATCTATCGTATCCTATCCTCCATGCTATCCTATCCTCTATCCTATCCTATCATATCATCTATCGTATCCTATCCTCTATCCTATCCTATCTTCTATCCTATCCTATCCTCCATCCTATCCTATCCTCTATCCTATCCTATCCTCTATCCTATCCTATCTTCTATATTATCCTATCCTCTATTTTATCCTGCCCTCAATCCTATCCTATCCTCTATCGTATCCTATCCTCTTTCCTATCCTATTCTCTATCCTATCCTATCCTCTATCCTATCCTATCCTCTATCCTATAATATCCTCTATAATATCGTATCCTGTATCCTATCATATCCTCAATCCTATCCTATCCTCTATCCTATCCTATCCACTATCCTATCCTA
Source organism: Halictus rubicundus (assembly GCF_050948215.1). NCBI lineage: Eukaryota > Metazoa > Arthropoda > Insecta > Hymenoptera > Halictidae > Halictus > Halictus rubicundus. The sequence continues at coordinate 63,582 of NW_027488974.1, read as the reverse complement.
TCCTCTATCCTATCCTATCCTCTATCCTATCCTATCCACTATCCTATCCTATCCTCTATCCTATCCTATCCTCTATCCTATCCTATCCTCTATGCTATCCTATCCTCTATCCTATCCTATCGTCTATTCTATCCTATCCTCTATTCTATCCTATCCTCTATCCTATCCTATCCACTATCCTATCCTATCCTCTATCCTATCCTATCCTCTATCCTATCCTATCATCTATCCTATCCTATCCTCTATCCTATCCTATCCTCTATAATATCGTATCCTCTATCATATCATATCCTCTTTCCTATAATATCATCTATCCTATCCAATCGCCTATCCTATCCTGTATCCTATCCTATTCTCTATGCTATCCTCTATCCTATCCTATCCACTATCCTATCCTATCCTTTATCCTATCCTATCCTCTCTCCAATCCTATAATCAATCCTATCGTATCGAATATCCTATCCTATCCTCTATCCTATCCTATCCTCTATCCTATCCTTCCCTCTGTCCTATCCTGTCCTCTATCCTATAATATCATCTATCCTATCCTATCCTCTATCCTATCCTATCCTCTATCCTATCGTATCCTCTATCCTATCATATCCTCTATACTATCCTATTCTCTATCGTATCTTCTATTCCATCCAATCCTCTATCGTATCCTATCCTCTACCCTATCCAATCCTATATCCTATACTCAATCCTATCCTATCCTCTATCCTATCCTATCCTCTATCCTATCCTATACTCTATCCTATCCTTTGCCGCTATCCTATCTGATCCTCTATCCTATGCTATCCTCAATTCTATCCTATCCTATCCTCCATCCTATCCTCATTCCTATCCTCAATGATATCCTATCCTATCCCCTAACCTATCCTATCCTCTATCCTATCCTCTATGCTATCCTATCTTCTATCCTCTCCTATCCTCTATCCTATCCTATCCTCTATCTTATGTTATCCTCTATCGTCTCCTAACCTCGAGCCCATCCAATCCTCTATCCTATCCTCTATCCTATCCTATCCGATCCTCCATCCTATCCTATTCTCTATAATATCGTATCCGCTATCATATCCTATCCTCTATCCTATCCTATCCTCTATCCTATCCTATCCACTATCCTATCCTATCCTCTATCCTATCCTATCCTCTATCCTATCCTATCCTCTATGCTATCCTATCCTCTAGCCTATCCTATCGTCTATTCTATCCTATCCTCTATTCTATCCTATCCTCTATCCTATCCTATCCACTATCCTATCCTATCCTCTAACCTGTCCTATCCTCTATCCTATCCTATCCTTTATCCTATCCTATCCTCTATCCTATCCTATCCTCTATCCTATCCTCGATCCTATCCTATCCTCTATCCTATAATATCATCTATCCTATCCTCTTCCGTATCCTATCCTATCCTCTATAATATCGTATCCTGTATCCTATCCTGTCCTCTTTCCTATCCTATCCTCAATCCTATCCTATCCTCTATCATATCGTATCCTCTATCCTATCCAATCCTCTATCCTTTCCGATCCTCTATCCTATCGTATCCTCTATAATATCGTATCCTCTATCATATCCTATCCTCTTTCCTATAATATCATTTATCCTATCCTATTCCCTAGCCTATCATATCCTCTATCCTATCCTAACCTCTATCCTATCCTATCCTCGTTCCTATCCTATCCTCGTTCCTATCCTATCCTCGTTCCTATCCTATCCTCAATTCTATCCTATACTCCATCCTATCCTATCCGCTATCCTATCCTATCCTCTATCCTATCCAATCCTCTATCCTATTATCTATCCTATTCTGTATCCAATCCTATCCTATTTCGCCTCCTATCCTCTATCCTATCCAATCCCCTATCCTATCCTCTATCCTATCCTTTCCACTATCCTATCCTTTCCTCTATCCTATCCTATCCTCTAGAAGATCGTATCCTCTATCCTATCCAATCCTCTATCCTATCCGAGCCTCTATCCTATCCTCTATAATATCGTATCCTCTATCCTATCCTATCCTCTGTCCTACTCTATCCTGTATCCTATCCTCTATCCTATCCTATCCTCTAGCCTATCCAATCACCTATCCTATACTCTAACATATCCTATCATCTATCCTATCATATCCTCTATCCTATTCTATACTCTATCCTATCGTTTACGCTATCCTATCCTATCCTCTCGTCTATCCTATCCAATCCCCTATCCTATCCTCTATCCAATCCTATCCTCTATACCATCCTATCCTCAACCCTATCCTATCCTCAATTCGATCCTATACTCCATCCTATCCTATCCGCTATCCTATCCTATCCTCTATAATATCGTATCCTCTATCATATCCTATCCTCTTTCCTATAATACCATCTATCCTATCCTATCCTCTATCCTATCCTATCCTCTATCCTATCCTATCCTCAACCCTATCCTATCCTCAATTCTATCCTATACTCCATCCTATCCTATCCGCTATCCTATCCTATCCTCTATCCTATAATATCATCTATCCTATCCTCTTCCGTATCCTATCCTATCCTCTATAATATCGTATCCTGTATCCTATCCTGTCCTCTTTCCTATCCTATCCTCAATCCTATCCTATCCTCTATCATATCGTATCCTCTATCCTATCCAGTCCTCTATCCTTTCCGATCCTCTATCCTATCGTATCCTCTATAATATCGTATCCTCTATCATATCCTATCCTCTTTCCTATAATATCATTTATCCTATCCTATTCCCTAGCCTATCATATCCTCTATCCTATCCTAACCTCTATCCTATCCTATCCTCGTTCCTATCCTATCCTCGTTCCTATCCTATCCTCAATTCTATCCTATACTCCATCCTATCCTATCCGCTATCCTATCCTATCCTCTATCCTATCCAATCCTCTATCCTATTATCTATCCTATTCCGTATCCAATCCTATACTATTTCGCCTCCTATCCTCTATCCTATCCAATCCCCTATCCTATCCTCTATCCTATCCTTTACGCTATCCTATCCTATCCTCTCGTCTATCCTATCCAATCCCCTATCCTATCCTCTATCCAATCCTATCCTCTATACCATCCTATCCTCAACCCTATCCTATCCTCAATTCGATCCTATACTCCATCCTATCCTATCCGCTATCCTATCCTATCCTCTATAATATCGTATCCTCTATCATATCCTATCCTCTTTCCTATAATACCATCTATCCTATCCTATCCTCTATCCTATCCTATCCTCTATCCTATCCTATCCTCAACCCTATCCTATCCTCAATTCTATCCTATACTCCATCCTATCCTATCCGCTATCCTATCCTATCCTCTATAATATCGTATCCTCTATCATATCCTATCCTCTATCCTATAGTATCCTCTATCCTATCCAATCCTCTATCCTATCCTCTATCCTATTCTCTATCCAATCCTATCCTCTTTCGTCTCCTATCCTCTATCCTATCCAATCCTCTGCCCTATCCTCTATTATATTCTTTCCACTATCCTATCCTTTCCTCTATCCTATCCTATCCTCTATAAGATCGTATCCTCTATCCTATCCTGTCCTCTATCCTATAATACCATCTATCCTATCCTATCCTCTGTCCAATCAAATGCTGCATTATATCCTATCCTCTATCCTATCCTAGCCTCTAACCTATCCTATCCGCAATCCTATCCTATCCTCTATCCTATCCAATCCCCTATGCTATCCTCTATCGTATCCTATCCTGTATCATATCCAATCCTATATCCTGTCCTCTATCCTATCCTGTCCTCTATCCTATCCTATCCTCTATCCTATCCTATCCTCTATCCTATCCTATCCTCTATCCGATCCCATACCCTATCTTATCCTATCCCCTATAATATCGTATCCTCTATCCTATCCTATCCTCTATCGTATAGTATCAGCTATCCTGTCGTATTCTCTATCCTATCCTATCCTCTATCCTATCCTATCCTCTATCGTCTCCTATCCTCTATCCTATCCAATCCCCTATCCTATCCTCTATCCTATCCTAATCTCCATTCTATCCTCTATCGTATCCTATCCTCTATCCTATCCAGTCCCCTATCCTATCCAATCTCCTATCCTATTCTCTATCGTATCATATCCTCTATAATATCGTATCCTCTATCATATTCTATCCTTTATCCTATAATATCCTCTATCCTATCCTATCCTCTACCCTATCCTGTCATCTATCGTCTCCTGTCCTCTATCCTATCAAATCCACCAGCCTATCCTCTAGCCTATCCTATTCTCTATCCTATCCTCTATCGTCTCCTACACTCTATCCTATCCCATTTTCTATCCTATCCTATCCTATCCTCTATCCTATCCTATCCTCTATCCTATCCAATCCTCTATCCTATCCGACCCTCTATCCTATCCTATCCTCTATAATATCGTTTCCTCTATCATATCCTATCCTCTTTCCTATAATATTAGCTATCCTATTATATTATCTATCCTATCCTCTTCTCTATCGTATCCTATCCTCTATCCTATCCTATCCTCTATCGTCTCCTATTCTCTATCCTATCCAATCCCCTATCCTATCCTGTATCCTATTCTATCCTCTATCCTATCCAATCCCCTATCCTCTATCCTATGATATCCTCTATAATATCGTATCCTCTATCCTATCCTATCCTCTATCATCTCCTGTCCTCTATCCTATCCAATCCCCTATCCTATCCTCTACCGTCTCCTATCCTCTATCCTATACTCTACCCTATCCTATTCTCTATCCTGCCCTCTATCCTATCCTATCCTATATCATATCATATCCTCTATCCTATCCAATCCTCTCTCCTATCCGATCGACTATCCTATCCTATCCTCTATAATATCGTTTCCTCTATCATATCCTATCCTTTTTCCTATAATATTATCTATCCTATCCTATTCTCTATCCTATCCTACCCTCTATCCTATCCTATCCTCTATCGTCTCCTATCCTCTATCCTATCCAATCCTCTATCCTATCCCGTATCCTATCCTATCCTCTATCCTATCCTATCCTCTATCCGATCCAATCCCCTATCCTATCCTCTATAATATCGTATCCTCTATCCTATCCTATCCTATATCATATCCTATCCTCTATCCTATCCTATTCTCTATCCTATCCTCTATCCTATCCTATCCTCTATCCTATCCTATCCTCTATCCGATCCCATCCTCTATCTTATCCTATCCTCTATAATATCGTATCCTCTATCCTATCCTATCCTCTATCCTATAATATCAGCTATCCTGTCCTATTCTCTATCCTATCCTATCCTCTATCCTATTATATCCTCTATTGTCTCCTATCCTCTATCCTATCCAATTCCCTATCCTATACTCTAACCCATCCTAATCTCCATTCTATCCTCTATCCTATCCTATCCTCTATCCTATCCAATCCCCTATCCTACCCAATCCCCTATCCTATTCTCTACCGTATCCTATCCTCTATAATATCGTATCCTCTATACTATCCTATCCTCTATAATATCCTATCCTCTATCCTATCCTATCCTCTATCCTATCCAATCCTCTATCCTATTGTGTACCCGCTCCTATCGTCTATCCTATCCTATCCTCCATAATATCGTATCCTTTATCCTATCTTATCCTCCGATCCAATCCCCTATCCTATCCTCTATAATATCGTATCCTCTATCATATTGTTCCCTCTATCCAATAATATCATCTTTCCTATCCTATTCACTATCTTATCCTATCCTCTATCCTCTCCTACCCTCTATCCTATCCTATTCTCTAACCTATCTTATTCTCTATACTATCCTCTATCCTATCCTATTCTCCATTCTATCCTCTATCCTATCCTATCCTCTATCCGATCCAATCCCCTATCCTATCATCTATAATATCGTATCCTCTTTCCTATCCTATCATCTATAATATCGTATCCTCTTTCCTATCCTATCATCTATCCTATCCTATCCTCTATTATATCCTATCCTCTATCCTATCCTATCCTCTATCGTCTGCTCTATCCTATCCTATCCACTATACTATCCTATCCTCTATCCTATCCTATACCCTATGCTATCCTATTCTCTATCCTATCATATCCTTTACCCTACCCTTTCTTCTCTCCTATCCTATCCTCAATCCTATCCTATCCTCTATCCTATCCTATCCACTATCCTATCCTACCCTCAATCCTATCCTATCCCCTATCCTATCCTATCCTCTCTTCTACACTACCCTGTATCCTATCCTATTCCCTATCCGATCCTATCCTCTATCCTAGCCTATCATCTATACTATCCTATCCTCTATCCTATCCTATCCTCTATCCTATCCTATCCTCTATCCTATCCTATTGTCTATCCTATCCTATCCTCTATCCTATCGTATCCTGTATCCTACCATATCCTCTATCCAATCCTATTCTCTATCCTATCCTATCCTCTATCCTATCCTATTCTCTAACCTATCCTATCCTCTATCCTATCCTATCCTCTATCCTATCCTATCGTCTATCCTATCCAATCCTCTATCCTATCCTCTATCGTCTCCCATCCTCTATCCTATCCTCTAGCCTATCCTATCCTCTATCCTATCCTATCCTCTATCCTATCCTATCCTCTATCCTACCCTATCCTCTATCCTATCCTATCCTCTATCCTATCCTATCCTCTATCCTATCCTATCCTCTCATCTATCCTCTCCTATCCTCTATCCTATCCTATCCTACCCTGAATCCTATCCTATCCTCTATCCTATCATATCCTCTATCCTATCCTATCCTCTATAATATCGTATCCTTTATCCTATCCTATCCCCTCTAATATCGTATCCTCTATCTTATCCTATATTCTATCCTATCCTATCCTCTATCCTATCCTATCCTCTATCCTATCCAATTCCCTATCCTATCCTCTATCGTCTCCTATCCGCTATCCTATCCAATCCCCTATCCTATCCTCTATCCTATAATATCATCTATACTATCCTATCCCCTATCGTCTCCTATCCTCTATCCGATCCAATCCCCTATCCTATCCTCTATAATATCGTATCCTCTGTCATATTGTATCCCCTATCCAATAATATCATCTAATCTATCCTATTCACTATCCCATCCTATCGTCTATCCTATCCTATCCTCTATCCTCTAACCTATACTATTCTCTAACCTATCCTATCCTCTATCCTATCCTATCCTCTATCCTATCCTATCCTCTATCCTATCCTATCCTCTATCCTATCCTATCCTCTATCCTATCCAATCCCCTATCCTATTCTCTACCGTATCCTATCCTCTATCCTATCCTATCCTCTATCCTATCCAATCCTCTATCCTATTGTGTACCCGATCCTATCGTCTATCCTATCCTATCCTCCATAATATCGTATCCTGTATCCTATCCTATCCTCTATCCGATCTAATCCCCTATCCTATCCTCTATAATATCGTATCCTCTATCATATTGTACCCTCTATCCAATAATATCATCTTTCCTATCCTATTCACTATCTTATCCTATCCTCTATCCTATCCTATCCTCTATCCTATCCTATCCTCTATCCTATCCTCTCCTCTATCCTATCCTATCCTGTATCCTATCCTATCCTACACTCAATCCTATCCTATCCTCTATCCTATCCTATCCTCTATCCTATCCTCTCCTCTATTATATCCTATCCTGTATCCTATCCTATCCTCTATCCTCTCCTATCCTCTATCGTCTCCTATCCTCTATCCTATCCTATCCTGTATTCTATCCTATCCTCTATCCTCTCCTATCCTCTATCGTCTCCTATCCTCTATCCTATCCTATTCTCCATTCTATCCTCTATCCTATCCTATCCTCTATCCGATCCAATCCCCTATCCTATCATCTATAATATCGTATCCTCTTTCCTATCCTATCATCTATAATATCGTATCCTCTTTCCTATCCTATCATCTATCCTATCCTATCCTCTATTATATCCTATCCTCTATCCTATCCTATCCTCTATCGTCTGCTCTATCCTATCCTATCCACTATACTATCCCATCCTCTATCCTATCCTATACCCTATGCTATCCTATTCTCTATCCTATCATATCCTTTACCCTACCCTTTCCTCTCTCCTATCCTATCCTCAATCCTATCCTATCCTCTATCCTATCCTATCCACTATCCTATCCTACCCTCAATCCTATCCTATCCCCTATCCTATCCTATCCTCTCTTCTACACTACCCTGTATCCTATCCTATTCCCTATCCGATCCTATCCTCTATCCTAGCCTATCATCTATACTATCCTATCCTCTATCCTATCCTATCCTCTATCCTATCCTATCCTCTATCCTATCCTATTGTCTATCCTATCCTATCCTCTATCCTATCGTATCCTGTATCCTACCATATCCTCTATCCAATCCTATTCTCTATCCTATCCTATCCTCTATCCTATCCTATTCTCTAACCTATCCTATCCTCTATCCTATCCTATCCTCTATCCTATCCTATCCTCTATCCTATCCAATCCTCTATCCTATCCTCTATCGTCTCCCATCCTCTATCCTATCCTCTAGCCTATCCTATCCTCTATCCTATCCTATCCTCTATCCTACCCTATCCTCTATCCTATCCTATCCTCTATCCTATCCTATCCTCTATCCTATCCTATCCTCTCATCTATCCTCTCCTATCCTCTATCCTATCCTATCCTACCCTGAATCCTATCCTATCCTCTATCCTATCATATCCTCTATCCTATCCTATCCTCTATAATATCGTATCCTTTATCCTATCCTATCCCCTCTAATATCGTATCCTCTATCTTATCCTATATTCTATCCTATCCTATCCTCTATCCTATCCTATCCTCTATCCTATCCAATTCCCTATCCTATCCTCTATCGTCTCCTATCCGCTATCCTATCCAATCCCCTATCCTATCCTCTATCCTATAATATCATCTATACTATCCTATCCTCTATCGTCTCCTATCCTCTATCCGATCCAATCCCCTATCCTATCCTCTATAATATCGTATCCTCTGTCATATTGTATCCCCTATCCAATAATATCATCTAATCTATCCTATTCACTATCCCATCCTATCGTCTATCCCATCCTATCGTCTATCCTATCCTATCCTCTATCCTCTAACCTATACTATTCTCTAACCTATCCTATCCTCTATCCTATCCTATCCTCTATCCTATCCTATCCTCTATCCTATCCTATCCTCTATCCTATCCTATCCTCTATCCTATCCAATCCCCTATCCTACCCAATCCCCTATCCTATTCTCTACCGTATCCTATCCTCTATCCTATCCTATCCTCTATCCTATCCAATCCCCTATCCTACCCAATCCCCTATCCTATTCTCTACCGTATCCTATCCTCTATCCTATCCTATCCTCTATCCTATCCTATCCTCTATCCTATCCTCTCCTCTATTATATCCTATCCTGTATCCTATCCTATCCTCTATCCTCTCCTATCCTCTATCGTCTCCTATCCTCTATCCTATCCTATCCTGTATTCTATCCTATCCTCTATCCTCTCCTATCCTCTATCGTCTCCTATCCTCTATCCTATCCTATTCTCTATCCTATCATATCCTTTACCCTACCCTTTCCTCTCTCCTATCCTATCCTCAATCCTATCCTATCCTCTATCCTATCCTATCCACTATCCTATCCTACCCTCAATCCTATCCTATCCTCTATCCTATCCTATCCTCTCTTCTACACTATCCTGTATCCTATCCTATTCCCTATCCGATCCTATCCTCTATCCTAGCCTATCATCTATACTATCCTATACTCTATCCTATCCTATCCTCTATCCTATCCTATCCTCTATCCTATCCTATTCTCTAACCTATCCTATCCTCTATCCTATCCTAACCTCTATCCTATCCTATCCTCTATCCTATCCAATCCTCTATCCTATCCTCTATCGTCTCCCATCCTCTATCCTATCCTCTAGCCTATCCTATTCTCTATCCTATCCTATCCTCTATCCTATCCTATCCTCTATCCTATTCAATCCACTATCCTATCCTATCCTCTATCCTATCCAATCCCCTATCCTATGCTCTATCCGATCCTATCGTCTATCCTATCCTATCCTCTATCCTATCCTATCCTCTATCCTATCCTATCCTCTATCCTATCCAATCCCCTATCCTACCCAATCCCCTATCCTATTCTCTACCGTATCCTATCCTCTATCCTATCCTATCCTCTATCCTATCCAATCCCCTATCCTACCCAATCCCCTATCCTATTCTCTACCGTATCCTATCCTCTATCCTATCCTATCCTCTATCCTATCCTATCCTCTATCCTATCCTCTCCTCTATTATATCCTATCCTGTATCCTATCCTATCCTCTATCCTCTCCTATCCTCTATCGTCTCCTATCCTCTATCCTATCCTATCCTGTATTCTATCCTATCCTCTATCCTCTCCTATCCTCTATCGTCTCCTATCCTCTATCCTATCCTATTCTCTATCCTATCATATCCTTTACCCTACCCTTTCCTCTCTCCTATCCTATCCTCAATCCTATCCTATCCTCTATCCTATCCTATCCACTATCCTATCCTACCCTCAATCCTATCCTATCCTCTATCCTATCCTATCCTCTCTTCTACACTATCCTGTATCCTATCCTATTCCCTATCCGATCCTATCCTCTATCCTAGCCTATCATCTATACTATCCTATACTCTATCCTATCCTATCCTCTATCCTATCCTATCCTCTATCCTATCCTATTCTCTAACCTATCCTATCCTCTATCCTATCCTAACCTCTATCCTATCCTATCCTCTATCCTATCCAATCCTCTATCCTATCCTCTATCGTCTCCCATCCTCTATCCTATCCTCTAGCCTATCCTATTCTCTATCCTATCCTATCCTCTATCCTATCCTATCCTCTATCCTATCCAATCCACTATCCTATCCTATCCTCTATCCTATCCAATCCCCTATCCTATGCTCTATCCGATCCTATCGTCTATCCTATCCTATCCTCTATCCTATCCTATCCTCTATCCTATCCTATCCTCTATCCTATCCTATCCTCTATCCTATCCAATCCACTATCCTATCCTATCCTCTATCCTATCCAATCCCCTATCCTATGCTCTATCCGATCCTATCGTCTATCCTATCCTATCCTCTATAATATCGTATCCTTTATCCTATCCTATCCTCTATCCGATCCTATCATCTATCCTATCCTATCCTCTATTATATCCTATCCTCTATCCTATCCTATCCTCTATCGTCTGCTCTATCCTATCCTATCCACTATCCTATCGTATCCTCTTTCCTATCCTATCATCTATCCTATCCTATCCTCTATTATATCCTATCCTCTATCCTATCCTATCCTCTATCGTCTGCTCTATCCTATCCTATCCACTATACTATCCTATCCTCTATCCTATCCAATGCCCTATCCTATTCTCTATCCGATCCTATCGTCTATCCTATCCTATCCTCTATCCTATCCAATCCTCTATCCTATCCAATCCTCTATCCTATCCCCTATCCTATCCTATCCCATCCAATATCCTATCCTATCCTCTATCCTATCCTATACTCTATCCTATCCTATGGTCTATAATATCGTATCCTCTATCCTATCCAATCCACCATCCTATCGTCTAGCCTATCCTATTCTCTATCCTATCCTCTATCGTCTCCTACACTCTATCCTATCCCATTTTCTATCCTATCCTATCCTATCCTCTATCCTATCCTATCCTCTATCCTATCCTATCCTCTATCCTATCCTATCCGCTATCCTATCCTATCCTCTATCCTATACTATTCTCTAACCTATCCTATCCTCTATCCTATCCTATCCTCTATCCTATCCTATCCTCTATCCTATCCTATCCTCTATCCTATCCTATCCTCTATCCTATCCTATCCTCTATCCTATCCTATCCTCTATCCTATCCAATCCGCTATCCTATTCTCTATCCGATCCTATCGTCTATCCTATCCTATCCTCTATAATATCGTATCCTTTATCCTATCCTATCCTCTATCCGATCCGATCCCCTATCCTATCATCTATAATATCGTATCCTCTATCATATTCTATCCTCTATACAATATTAACATCTATCCTATCCTATTCACTATCCTATCGTATCCTCTTTCCTAACCTATCATCTATCCTATCCTATCCTCTATCCTATCCTATCCTCTATCCTATCCTATTGTCTATCCTATCCTATCCTCTATCCTATCGTATCCTGTATCCTACCATATCCTCTATCCAATCCTATTCTCTATCCTATCCTATCCTCTATCCTATCCTATTCTCTAACCTATCCTATCCTCTATCCTATCCTATCCTCTATCCTATCCTATCGTCTATCCTATCCAATCCTCTATCCTATCCTCTATCGTCTCCCATCCTCTATCCTATCCTCTAGCCTATCCTATCCTCTATCCTATCCTATCCTCTATCCTATCCTATCCTCTATCCTACCCTATCCTCTATCCTATCCTATCCTCTATCCTATCCTATCCTCTATCCTATCCTATCCTCTCATCTATCCTCTCCTATCCTCTATCCTATCCTATCCTACCCTGAATCCTATCCTATCCTCTATCCTATCATATCCTCTATCCTATCCTATCCTCTATAATATCGTATCCTTTATCCTATCCTATCCCCTCTAATATCGTATCCTCTATCTTATCCTATATTCTATCCTATCCTATCCTCTATCCTATCCTATCCTCTATCCTATCCAATTCCCTATCCTATCCTCTATCGTCTCCTATCCGCTATCCTATCCAATCCCCTATCCTATCCTCTATCCTATAATATCATCTATACTATCCTATCCTCTATCGTCTCCTATCCTCTATCCGATCCAATCCCCTATCCTATCCTCTATAATATCGTATCCTCTGTCATATTGTATCCCCTATCCAATAATATCATCTAATCTATCCTATTCACTATCCCATCCTATCGTCTATCCTATCCTATCCTCTATCCTCTAACCTATACTATTCTCTAACCTATCCTATCCTCTATCCTATCCTATCCTCTATCCTATCCTATCCTCTATCCTATCCTATCCTCTATCCTATCCTATCCTCTATCCTATCCAATCCCCTATCCTACCCAATCCCCTATCCTATTCTCTACCGTATCCTATCCTCTATCCTATCCTATCCTCTATCCTATCCAATCCTCTATCCTATTGTGTACCCGATCCTATCGTCTATCCTATCCTATCCTCCATAATATCGTATCCTGTATCCTATCCTATCCTCTATCCGATCTAATCCCCTATCCTATCCTCTATAATATCGTATCCTCTATCATATTGTACCCTCTATCCAATAATATCATCTTTCCTATCCTATTCACTATCTTATCCTATCCTCTATCCTATCCTATCCTCTATCCTATCCTATCCTCTATCCTATCCTCGCCTCTATCCTATCCTATCCTGTATCCTATCCTATCCTACACTCAATCCTATCCTATCCTCTATCCTATCCTATCCTCTATCCTATCCTCTCCTCTATTATATCCTATCCTGTATCCTATCCTATCCTCTATCCTCTCCTATCCTCTATCGTCTCCTATCCTCTATCCTATCCTATCCTGTATTCTATCCTATCCTCTATCCTCTCCTATCCTCTATCGTCTCCTATCCTCTATCCTATCCTATTCTCCATTCTATCCTCTATCCTATCCTATCCTCTATCCGATCCAATCCCCTATCCTATCATCTATAATATCGTATCCTCTTTCCTATCCTATCATCTATAATATCGTATCCTCTTTCCTATCCTATCATCTATCCTATCCTATCCTCTATTATATCCTATCCTCTATCCTATCCTATCCTCTATCGTCTGCTCTATCCTATCCTATCCACTATACTATCCTATCCTCTATCCTATCCTATACCCTATGCTATCCTATTCTCTATCCTATCATATCCTTTACCCTACCCTTTCCTCTCTCCTATCCTATCCTCAATCCTATCCTATCCTCTATCCTATCCTATCCACTATCCTATCCTACCCTCAATCCTATCCTATCCCCTATCCTATCCTATCCTCTCTTCTACACTACCCTGTATCCTATCCTATTCCCTATCCGATCCTATCCTCTATCCTAGCCTATCATCTATACTATCCTATCCTCTATCCTATCCTATCCTCTATCCTATCCTATCCTCTATCCTATCCTATTGTCTATCCTATCCTATCCTCTATCCTATCGTATCCTGTATCCTACCATATCCTCTATCCAATCCTATTCTCTATCCTATCCTATCCTCTATCCTATCCTATTCTCTAACCTATCCTATCCTCTATCCTATCCTATCCTCTATCCTATCCTATCCTCTATCCTATCCAATCCTCTATCCTATCCTCTATCGTCTCCCATCCTCTATCCTATCCTCTAGCCTATCCTATCCTCTATCCTATCCAATCCTCTATCCTATCCAATCCTCTATCCTATCCCCTATCCTATCCTATCCCATCCAATATCCTATCCTATCCTCTATCCTATCCTATACTCTATCCTATCCTATGGTCTATAATATCGTATCCTCTATCCTATCCAATCCACCATCCTATCGTCTAGCCTATCCTATTCTCTATCCTATCCTCTATCGTCTCCTACACTCTATCCTATCCCATTTTCTATCCTATCCTATCCTATCCTCTATCCTATCCTATCCTCTATCCTATCCTATCCTCTATCCTATCCTATCCGCTATCCTATCCTATCCTCTATCCTATACTATTCTCTAACCTATCCTATCCTCTATCCTATCCTATCCTCTATCCTATCCTATCCTCTATCCTATCCTATCCTCTATCCTATCCTATCCTCTATCCTATCCTATCCTCTATCCTATCCAATCCGCTATCCTATTCTCTATCCGATCCTATCGTCTATCCTATCCTATCCTCTATAATATCGTATCCTTTATCCTATCCTATCCTCTATCCGATCCGATCCCCTATCCTATCATCTATAATATCGTATCCTCTATCATATTCTATCCTCTATACAATATTAACATCTATCCTATCCTATTCACTATCCTATCGTATCCTCTTTCCTAACCTATCATCTATCCTATCCTATCCTCTATCCTATCCTATCCTCTATCCTATCCTATCCTCTATCCTATCCTATTGTCTATCCTATCCTATCCTCTATCCTATCGTATCCTGTATCCTACCATATCCTCTATCCAATCCTATTCTCTATCCTATCCTATCCTCTATCCTATCCTATTCTCTAACCTATCCTATCCTCTATCCTATCCTATCCTCTATCCTATCCTATCGTCTATCCTATCCAATCCTCTATCCTATCCTCTATCCTATCCTATCCTCTATCCTATCCTATCCTCTAGCCTATCCTATCCTCTATCCTATCCTATCCTCTATCCTATCCTATCCTCTATCCTACCCTATCCTCTATCCTATCCTATCCTCTATCCTATCCTATCCTCTATCCTATCCTATCCTCTCATCTATCCTCTCCTATCCTCTATCCTATCCTATCCTACCCTGAATCCTATCCTATCCTCTATCCTATCATATCCTCTATCCTATCCTATCCTCTATAATATCGTATCCTTTATCCTATCCTATCCCCTCTAATATCGTATCCTCTATCTTATCCTATATTCTATCCTATCCTATCCTCTATCCTATCCTATCCTCTATCCTATCCAATTCCCTATCCTATCCTCTATCGTCTCCTATCCGCTATCCTATCCAATCCCCTATCCTATCCTCTATCCTATAATATCATCTATACTATCCTATCCTCTATCGTCTCCTATCCTCTATCCGATCCAATCCCCTATCCTATCCTCTATAATATCGTATCCTCTGTCATATTGTATCCCCTATCCAATAATATCATCTAATCTATCCTATTCACTATCCCATCCTATCGTCTATCCTATCCTATCCTCTATCCTCTAACCTATACTATTCTCTAACCTATCCTATCCTCTATCCTATCCTATCCTCTATCCTATCCTAACCTCTATCCTATCCTATCCTCTATCCTATCCTATCCTCTATCCTATCCAATCCCCTATCCTACCCAATCCCCTATCCTATTCTCTACCGTATCCTATCCTCTATCCTATCCTATCCTCTATCCTATCCAATCCTCTATCCTATTGTGTACCCGATCCTATCGTCTATCCTATCCTATCCTCCATAATATCGTATCCTGTATCCTATCCTATCCTCTATCCGATCTAATCCCCTATCCTATCCTCTATAATATCGTATCCTCTATCATATTGTACCCTCTATCCAATAATATCATCTTTCCTATCCTATTCACTATCTTATCCTATCCTCTATCCTATCCTATCCTCTATCCTATCCTATCCTCTATCCTATCCTCGCCTCTATCCTATCCTATCCTGTATCCTATCCTATCCTACACTCAATCCTATCCTATCCTCTATCCTATCCTATCCTCTATCCTATCCTCTCCTCTATTATATCCTATCCTGTATCCTATCCTATCCTCTATCCTCTCCTATCCTCTATCGTCTCCTATCCTCTATCCTATCCTATCCTGTATTCTATCCTATCCTCTATCCTCTCCTATCCTCTATCGTCTCCTATCCTCTATCCTATCCTATTCTCCATTCTATCCTCTATCCTATCCTATCCTCTATCCGATCCAATCCCCTATCCTATCATCTATAATATCGTATCCTCTTTCCTATCCTATCATCTATAATATCGTATCCTCTTTCCTATCCTATCATCTATCCTATCCTATCCTCTATTATATCCTATCCTCTATCCTATCCTATCCTCTATCGTCTGCTCTATCCTATCCTATCCACTATACTATCCTATCCTCTATCCTATCCTATACCCTATGCTATCCTATTCTCTATCCTATCCTATCCACTATCCTATCCTACCCTCAATCCTATCCTATCCCCTATCCTATCCTATCCTCTCTTCTACACTACCCTGTATCCTATCCTATTCCCTATCCGATCCTATCCTCTATCCTAGCCTATCATCTATACTATCCTATCCTCTATCCTATCCTATCCTCTATCCTATCCTATCCTCTATCCTATCCTATTGTCTATCCTATCCTATCCTCTATCCTATCGTATCCTGTATCCTACCATATCCTCTATCCAATCCTATTCTCTATCCTATCCTATCCTCTATCCTATCCTATTCTCTAACCTATCCTATCCTCTATCCTATCCTATCCTCTATCCTATCCTATCCTCTATCCTATCCAATCCTCTATCCTATCCTCTATCGTCTCCCATCCTCTATCCTATCCTCTAGCCTATCCTATCCTCTATCCTATCCTATCCTCTATCCTATCCTATCCTCTATCCTACCCTATCCTCTATCCTATCCTATCCTCTATCCTATCCTATCCTCTATCCTATCCTATCCTCTCATCTATCCTCTCCTATCCTCTATCCTATCCTATCCTACCCTGAATCCTATCCTATCCTCTATCCTATCATATCCTCTATCCTATCCTATCCTCTATAATATCGTATCCTTTATCCTATCCTATCCCCTCTAATATCGTATCCTCTATCTTATCCTATATTCTATCCTATCCTATCCTCTATCCTATCCTATCCTCTATCCTATCCAATTCCCTATCCTATCCTCTATCGTCTCCTATCCGCTATCCTATCCAATCCCCTATCCTATCCTCTATCCTATAATATCATCTATACTATCCTATCCTCTATCGTCTCCTATCCTCTATCCGATCCAATCCCCTATCCTATCCTCTATAATATCGTATCCTCTGTCATATTGTATCCCCTATCCAATAATATCATCTAATCTATCCTATTCACTATCCCATCCTATCGTCTATCCCATCCTATCGTCTATCCTATCCTATCCTCTATCCTCTAACCTATACTATTCTCTAACCTATCCTATCCTCTATCCTATCCTATCCTCTATCCTATCCTATCCTCTATCCTATCCTATCCTCTATCCTATCCTATCCTCTATCCTATCCAATCCCCTATCCTACCCAATCCCCTATCCTATTCTCTACCGTATCCTATCCTCTATCCTATCCTATCCTCTATCCTATCCAATCCTCTATCCTATTGTGTACCCGATCCTATCGTCTATCCTATCCTATCCTCCATAATATCGTATCCTGTATCCTATCCTATCCTCTATCCGATCTAATCCCCTATCCTATCCTCTATAATATCGTATCCTCTATCATATTGTACCCTCTATCCAATAATATCATCTTTCCTATCCTATTCACTATCTTATCCTATCCTCTATCCTATCCTATCCTCTATCCTATCCTATCCTCTATCCTATCCTCTCCTCTATCCTATCCTATCCTGTATCCTATCCTATCCTACACTCAATCCTATCCTATCCTCTATCCTATCCTATCCTCTATCCTATCCTCTCCTCTATTATATCCTATCCTGTATCCTATCCTATCCTCTATCCTCTCCTATCCTCTATCGTCTCCTATCCTCTATCCTATCCTATCCTGTATTCTATCCTATCCTCTATCCTCTCCTATCCTCTATCGTCTCCTATCCTCTATCCTATCCTATTCTCTATCCTATCATATCCTTTACCCTACCCTTTCCTCTCTCCTATCCTATCCTCAATCCTATCCTATCCTCTATCCTATCCTATCCACTATCCTATCCTACCCTCAATCCTATCCTATCCTCTATCCTATCCTATCCTCTCTTCTACACTATCCTGTATCCTATCCTATTCCCTATCCGATCCTATCCTCTATCCTAGCCTATCATCTATACTATCCTATACTCTATCCTATCCTATCCTCTATCCTATCCTATCCTCTATCCTATCCTATTCTCTAACCTATCCTATCCTCTATCCTATCCTAACCTCTATCCTATCCTATCCTCTATCCTATATAATCCTCTATCCTATCCTCTATCGTCTCCCATCCTCTATCCTATCCTCTAGCCTATCCTATTCTCTATCCTATCCTATCCTCTATCCTATCCTATCCTCTATCCTATCCAATCCACTATCCTATCCTATCCTCTATCCTATCCAATCCCCTATCCTATGCTCTATCCGATCCTATCGTCTATCCTATCCTATCCTCTATCCTATCCTATCCTCTATCCTATCCTATCCTCTATCCTATCCAATCCACTATCCTATCCTATCCTCTATCCTATCCAATCCCCTATCCTATGCTCTATCCGATCCTATCGTCTATCCTATCCTATCCTCTATAATATCGTATCCTTTATCCTATCCTATCCTCTATCCGATCCTATCATCTATCCTATCCTATCCTCTATTATATCCTATCCTCTATCCTATCCTATCCTCTATCGTCTGCTCTATCCTATCCTATCCACTATCCTATCGTATCCTCTTTCCTATCCTATCATCTATCCTATCCTATCCTCTATTATATCCTATCCTCTATCCTATCCTATCCTCTATCGTCTGCTCTATCCTATCCTATCCACTATACTATCCTATCCTCTATCCTATCCAATGCCCTATCCTATTCTCTATCCGATCCTATCGTCTATCCTATCCTATCCTCTATCCTATCCAATCCTCTATCCTATCCAATCCTCTATCCTATCCCCTATCCTATCCTATCCCATCCAATATCCTATCCTATCCTCTATCCTATCCTATACTCTATCCTATCCTATGGTCTATAATATCGTATCCTCTATCCTATCCAATCCACCATCCTATCGTCTAGCCTATCCTATTCTCTATCCTATCCTCTATCGTCTCCTACACTCTATCCTATCCCATTTTCTATCCTATCCTATCCTATCCTCTATCCTATCCTATCCTCTATCCTATCCTATCCTCTATCCTATCCTATCCTCTATCCTATCCTATCCTCTATCCTATCCTATCCTCTATCCTATCCAATCCGCTATCCTATTCTCTATCCGATCCTATCGTCTATCCTATCCTATCCTCTATAATATCGTATCCTTTATCCTATCCTATCCTCTATCCGATCCGATCCCCTATCCTATCATCTATAATATCGTATCCTCTATCATATTCTATCCTCTATACAATATTAACATCTATCCTATCCTATTCACTATCCTATCGTATCCTCTTTCCTAACCTATCATCTATCCTATCCTATCCTCTATTATATCCTATCCTCTATCCTATCCTATCCTCTATCGTCTGCTCTATCCTATCCTATCCACTATCCTATCGTATCCTCTTTCCTATCCTATCATCTATCCTATCCTATCCTCTATTATATCCTATCCTCTATCCTATCCTATCCTCTATCGTCTGCTCTATCCTATCCTATCCACTATACTATCCTATCCTCTATCCTATCCTATACCCTATGCTATCCTATCCTCTATCCTATCCTATCCTCTATCCTATCCAATGCCCTATCCTATTCTCTATCCGACCCTATCGTCTATCCTATCCTATCCTCTATCCTATCAAATCCTCTATCCTATCCTCTATCCTATCCTATCCCATCCAATATCCTATCCTATCCTCTATCCTATCCTATACTCTATCCTATCCTATGGTCTATAATATCGTATCCTCTATCATATCCAATCCACCATCCTATCCTCTAGCCTATCCTATTCTTTATCCTATCCTCTATCGTCTCCTACACTCTATCCTATCCCATTTTCTATCCTATCCTATCCTATCCTCTATCCTATCCTATCCTCTAACCTATCCTATCCTCTATCCTATCCTATCCGCTATCCTATCCTATCCTCTATCCTATACTATTCTCTAACCTATCCTATCCTCTATCCTATCCTATCCTCTATCCTATCCACTATCGTCTCCTATCCTCTATCCTATCCTCTATCCTATCCACTATCGTCTCCTATCCTCTATCCTATCCTCTAGCCTATCCTATTCTCTATCCTGTCCTCTATCCTATCCTATCCTATATCATATCCTATCCTCTATCCTATCCAATCCTCTATCCTATCCGATCCTCTATCCTATCCTATCCTCTATAATATCGTATCCTCCATCATATTGTACCCTCTATCCAATAATATCATCTATCCTATCCTATTCACTATCTTATCCTATCCTCTATCCTATCCTATCCTCTATCCTATCCTATTCTCTAACCTATCCTATCCTCTATCCTATCCTATCCTCTATCCTATCCAATCCCCTATCCTATGCTCTATCCGATCCTATCCTCTATAATATCGTATCCTCTATCATATTCTATCCTCTATCCTATAATATCATCTATCCTATCCTATTCTCTATCCTATCCTATCATCTATCCAATCCTATCCTCTATCGTCTCCTATCCTCTATCGTCTCCTATCCTCTATCCTATCCTCTACCCTATCCTATTCTCTATCCTGTCCAATATCCTATCCTATCCTCTATTCTATCCTATCCTCTATCCGATCCCATCCTCTATCTTATCCTATCCCCTATAATATCGTATCCTCTATCCTATCCTATCCTCTATCATATAGTATCAGCTATCCTGTCGTATTCTCTATCCTATCCTATCCTCTATCCTATCCTATCCTCTATCGTCTCCTATCCTCTATCCTATCCAATCCCCTATCCTATCCTCTATCCTATCCTAATCTCCATTCTATCCTCTATCGTATCCTATCCTCTATCCTATCCAGTCCCCTATCCTATCCAATCTCCTATCCTATTCTCTATCGTATCATATCCTCTATAATATCGTATCTTCTATCATATTGTATCCTTTATCCTATAATATCCTCTATCCTATCCTATCCTCTACCCTATCCTGTCATCTATCGTCTCCTGTCCTCTATCCTATCAAATCCACCAGCCTATCCTCTAGCCTATCCTATTCTCTATCCTATCCTCTATCGTCTCCTACACTCTATCCTATCCCATTTTCTATCCTATCCTATCCTATCCTCTATCCTATCCTATCCTCTATCCTATCCAATCCTCTATCCTATCCGACCCTCTATCCTATCCTATCCTCTATAATATCGTTTCCTCTATCATATCCTATCCTCTTTCCTATAATATTAGCTATCCTATTATATTATCTATCCTATCCTCTTCTCTATCGTATCCTATCCTCTATCCTATCCTATCCTCTATCGTCTCCTATTCTCTATCCTATCCAATCCCCTATCCTATCCTGTATCCTATTCTATCCTCTATCCCATCCAATCCCCTATCCTCTATCCTATGATATCCTCTATAATATCGTATCCTCTATCCTATCCTATCCTCTATCATTTCATGTCCTCTATCCTATCCAATCCCCTATCCTATCCTCTATCGTCTCCTATCCTCTATCCTATACTCTACCCTATCCTATTCTCTATCATATCATATCCTCTATCCTATCCAATCCTCTCTCCTATCCGATCGACTATCCTATCCTATCCTCTATAATATCGTTTCCTCTATCCTATCCTATCCTCTATCCTATAATATCAGCTATCCTGTCCTATTCTCAATCCTATCCTATCCTCTATCCTATCCAATCCTCTATCCTATCCTATCCTCTATCCTATCCTATCCTCTATCCTATCCTATCCTCTATCCTATCCTATCCTACACTCAATCCTATCCTATCCTCTATCCTATCCTATCCTCTATGCTATCCTATCCTCTATCCTATCCTATCCTCTATCCTATCCTATCCTCTATCCTATCCTATCCTCTATCCTATCCTATCCTCTATCCTATCCTATCCTCTATCCTATCCTATCCTCTATCCTATCCTATCCTACACTCAATCCTATCCTATCCTCTATCCTATCCTATCCTCTATCCTATCCTATCCTCTATCGTCTCCTCTAACCTACCCTATCCTCTACCCTATCCTATCCTCTATCGTCTCCTGTCCTCTATCCTATCATATCCTTTATACTATCCAATCCTCTATCGTATCCTCTATCCTACCCTATCCTCTATCCTATCCATTCCCCTATCATATCCTCTATCCGATCCTATCCTCTATCCTATCTTATCCTCTATAATATCGTATCCTCTATCCGATCCTATCCTTTATCCTATCCTCTACCCTATCCTATTCTCTATCCTGTCCTCTATCCTATCCTATCCTCTATCCTATCCTATCCTCTATCCGATCCCGTACCCTATCTTATCCTATCCCCTATAATATCGTATCCTCTATCCTATCCTATCCTCTATCATATAGTATCAGCTGTCCTGTCGTATTCTCTATCCTATCCTATCCTCTATCGTCTCCTATCCTCTATCCTATCCAATCCCCTATCCTATCCAATCTCCTATCCTATTCTCTATCGTATCATATCCTCTATAATATCGTATCTTCTATCATATTCTATCCTTTATCCTATAATATCCTCTATCCTATCCTATCCTCTACCCTATCCTGTCATCTATCGTCTCCTGTCCTCTATCCTATCAAATCCACCAGCCTATCCTCTAGCCTATCCTATTCTCTATCCTATCCTCTATCGTCTCCTACACTCTATCCTATCCCATTTTCTATCCTATCCTATCCTATCCTCTATCCTATCCTATCCTCTATCCTATCCAATCCTCTATCCTATCCGACCCTCTATCCTATCCTATCCTCTATAATATCGTTTCCTCTATCATATCCTATCCTCTTTCCTATAATATTAGCTATCCTATTATATTATCTATCCTATCCTCTTCTCTATCGTATCCTATCCTCTATCCTTTCCTATCCTCTATCGTCTCCTATTCTCTATCCTATCCAATCCCCTATCCTATCCTGTATCCTATTCTATCCTCTATCCTATCCAATCCCCTATCCTCTATCCTATGATATCCTCTATAATATCGTATCCTCTATCCTATCCTATCCTCTATCATCTCATGTCCTCTATCCTATCCAATCCCCTATCCTATCCTCTATCGTCTCCTATCCTCTATCCTATACTCTACCCTATCCTATTCTCTATCCTGCCCTCTATCCTATCCTATCCTATATCATATCATATCCTCTATCCTATCCAATCCTCTCTCCTATCCGATCGACTATCCTATCCTATCCTCTATAATATCGTTTCCTCTATCTTATCCTATCCTTTTTCCTATAATATTATCTATCCTATCCTATCCTATATCATATCCTATCCCCTATCCTATCCTATTCTCTATCCTATCCTCTATCCTATCCTATCCTCTATCCTATCCTATCCTCTATCCGATCCCATCCTCTTTCTTATCCTATCCTCTATAATATGGTATCCTCTATCCTATCCTATCCTCTATCCTATAATATCAGCTATCCTGTCCTATTCTCTATCCTATCCTATCCTCTATCCTATTATATCCTCTATCGTCTCCTATCCTCTATCCTATCCAATTCCCTATCCTATACTCTAACCCATCCTAATCTCCATTCTATCCTCTATCCTATCCTACCCTCTATCCTATCCAATCCCCTATCCTACCCAATCCCCTATCCTATTCTCTACCGTATCCTATCCTCTATAATATCGTATCCTCTATACTATCCTATCCTCTATAATATCCTATCCTCTATCCTATCCTATCCTCTATCCTATCCAATCCTCTATCCTATTGTGTACCCGCTCCTATCGTCTATCCTATCCTATCCTCCATAATATCGTATCCTTTATCCTATCTTATCCTCCGATCCAATCCCCTATCCTATCCTCTATAATATCGTATCCTCTATCATATTATTCCCTCTATCCAATAATATCATCTTTCCTATCCTATTCACTACCTTATCCTATCCTCTATCCTCTCCTACCCTCTATCCTATCCTATTCTCTAACCTATCTTATTCTCTATACTATCCTCTATCCTATCCTATTCTCCATTCTATCCTCTATCCTATCCTATCCTCTATCCGATCCAATCCCCTATCCTATCATCTATAATATCGTATCCTCTTTCCTATCCTATCATCTATAATATCGTATCCTCTTTCCTAT
This sequence comes from Halictus rubicundus, assembly GCF_050948215.1. Classification (NCBI taxonomy): domain Eukaryota; kingdom Metazoa; phylum Arthropoda; class Insecta; order Hymenoptera; family Halictidae; genus Halictus; species Halictus rubicundus. The sequence goes on along the minus strand of NW_027488974.1, from coordinate 38,584 downwards.
CCTAACATCTATCCTATCCTATCCTCTATTATATCCTATCCTCTATCCTATCCTATCCTCTATCGTCTGCTCTATCCTATCCTATCCACTATACTATCCTATCCTCTATCCTATCCTATACCCTATGCTATCCTATCCTCTATCCTATCCTATCCTCTATCCTATCCAATGCCCTATCCTATTCTCTATCCGATCCTATCGTCTATCCTATCCTATCCTCTATCCTATCCAATCCTCTATCCTATCCTCTATCCTATCCTATCCCATCCAATATCCTATCCTATCCTCTATCCTATCCTATACTCTATACTATCCTATGGTCTATAATATCGTATCCTCTATCCTATCCAATCCACTATCCTATCCTCTAGCCTATCCTATTGTCTATCCTATCCTCTATCGTCTCCTACACTCTATCCTATCCCATTTTCTATCCTATCCTATCCTATCCTCTATCCTATCCTATCCGCTATCCTATCCTATCCTCTATCCTATACTATTCTCTAACCTATCCTATCCTCTATCCTATCCTATCCTCTATCCTATCCTATCCTCTATGCTATCCACTATCGTCTCCTATCCTCTATCCTATCCTCTAGCCTATCCTATTCTCTATCCTGTCCTCTATCCTGTCCTATCCTATATCATATCCTATCCTCTATCCTATCCAATCCCCTATCCTATGCTCTATCCGATCCTATCCTCTATAATATCGTATCCTTTATCCTATACTATTCTCAATCCTATCCACTCCTTTATACTATAAAATCCTCTATCGTATCCTCTATCCTATCCAATCCCCTATCCTATCCTCTATCCGATCCTATCCTCTATCCTATCCTATCCTCTATCCTATCTAAACCCCTATCCTATCCTATCCTCTATCCTATCCTATCCTATCTATTATTGTATCCTCTATAATATCGTATCCTCCATCCTATCCTATCCTCTATCCTATAATATCAGCTATCCTGTCCTATTCTCAATCCTATCCTATCCTCTATCCTATCCTATCCTCTATCGTCTCCTATCCTCTATTCTATCCAATCCCCTATCCTATCCTCTATACTATACTATCCTCTATCCTGTCCTATTCTCCATTCTATCCTCTATCCTATACTATCCTCTATCCTATCCAATCCCCTATCCTATCCAATCCCCTATACTATTCTCTATCGTATCCCATCCTCTATAATATCGTATCCTCTATCATATTCTATCCTCTATCCTATAATATCCTCAATCTTATCCTATCCTCTATCCTATCCGATCATCTACCCTATCCTATCCTCTACCCTATCCTATTCTCTACTTTCCTCTTCTCTATCCTATCCAATCCAATATCCTATCCCCTATCGTCTCCTATCCTCTATCCTATCCTCTAGCCTATCCTATTCTCTATCCTATCCTCTATCGTATCCTATCATCTATCCTATCCTATCCTCTATCCTATCCTATCCTCTATCCTATCCAATCCTCTATCCAATTCTCTATCCGATCCTATCGTCTATCCTATCCTATCCTCTATAATATCGTATCCTTTATCCTATACTATTCTCAATCCTATCCACTCCTTTATACTATAAAATCCTCTATCGTATCCTCTATCCTATCCAATCCCCTATCCTATCCTCTATCCGATCCTATCCTCTATCCTATCCTATCCGCTATCCTATCTAAACCCCTATCCTGTCCTATCCTCTAGCCTATCATATCCTCTATCCTATCCTATCCTCTATCCTATCCTATTTTCTATCCTATCCTATCCTGTATCCTATCCAATCCCCTATAATATACTCTAACATATCCTATCATATATCCTATCATATCCTCTATCCTATTCTATACTCTCGTCTATCCTATCCAATCCCCTATCCTATCCTCTATCTGATCCTATCCTCTATCCTATCCTATCCTCTATCTGATCCTATCCTCTATCCTATCCTATTCTCTATCCTATCCTATCCTCTATCCTATCCTATCCTCTATCCTATCCTATCCTCTATCCTATCCAATTCTCTATCCTATCCTCTATCCCGTCCTGTCCTCTATCCTATCCTATCGTCAATCCTATCCTATCCTCTATGCTATCCTATCCTCTATCCTATCCTATCGTCTATCCTATCCTATCCTCTATCCTATCCTATCCTCTATCCTATCCTATCCACTATCCTATCCTATCCTCTATCCTATCCTATCCTCTATCCTATCCTATCCTATCCTCTATCCTATCCTATCCTCTATCCTATCCTCCATCCTATCCTATCCTCTATCCTATAATATCATCTATCCTATCCTCTTCCCTATCCTATCCTATCCTCTATAATATCGTATCCTCTATCCTATCCTATCCTCTATCCTATCCTGTATCCTTTATCCTATCCTATCCTCTATCGTATCCTATCCTCTATCCTAACCTATCCTCTATCCTATCCTATCCTATTTCCTATCCTATCCTCTATCCTATCCTCTATCCTATCGTATCCTCTATCCTATCCCATACTCTACCCTATCCTATACTCTATCCTATCATATCCTCTATCCTATCCTATCCACTATCCTATAATATCCTCTATCCTATCCTATACTCTACCCTATCCTATCCTCTATAATATCTTAACCTCTATCCTATACTATCCACTATCCCATCATATCATCTCTCCTCTGCTATCCTCTACTATATCCTATCCTCTGTCCTACCCTATCCTGTATCCTATCCTCTATCCTATCCTATCCTCTAGCCTATCCTATCCTCTATCCTATCCTATCCTCTATCCTATCCTATCCACAATCCTATCCTATCCTTTATCCTATCCTATCCTCTCTCCAATCCTATAACTAATCCTATCGTATCCAATATCCTATCCTATCCTCTATCCTATCCTATCCTCGTTCCTATCCTATCCTCAATTCTATCCTATACTGCATCCTATCCTATCCGCTCTCCTATCCTATCCTCTAACCTATCCAATCCTCTATCCTATTATCTATCCTATTCTGTATCCAATCCTATCCTATTTCGCCTCCTATCCTCTATCCTATCCAATCCCATATCCTATCCTCTATCCTATCCTTTCCCCTATCCTATCCTTTCCTCTATCCTATCCTATCCTCTAGAAGATCGTATCCTCTATCCTATCCAATCCTCTATCCTATCCTCTATCCTATCCTCTATGCTATCCTATCCTCTATTCTATCCTATTCTCTATAATATCGTATCCTTTATCATATCCTATCCTCTTTCCTATAACATCATCTACCCTATCCGAATCTCTTTCCTATCCTATCCTCTTTCCTATCCTATCCTCAATCCTATCCTATCCTCTATCCTATCCAATCCCCTATCCTATCCTCTATCCTATCCTATTCACTGTGCTATCCTCTATCCTATCCTATTCTCTATCCTATCCCATTCTCTATCCTATACTATCCTCTTTCCTATCCTATTCTCTATCCTATCCTATCCTTTATCCTATCCTATCCTCTCTCCTATCCTATCCTCAATCCTATCCTATCCTCTATCCTATCCAATCCCCTATCCTATCCTCTATCCTATCCTATTCTCTGTGCTATCCTCTATCCTATCCTATCCTCTATCCTATCCCATTCTCTATCCTATACTATCCTCTTTCCTATCCTACCCTCTATCCTATCCTATCCTCTATCATATCCTATCCTCTATCCTATCCTATCCTCTATCCTATCCTATCCTCTATCCTATCCTATCCCCTATCCGATCCTATCCTCTATCCTATCCTATCCTCTATCCTATCCTATCCTCTATTCTATCCAAACCTCTATCCTATCCTATCCTCTAACCTATCCTATCCTCTATCCTATCCAATCTTCTATCCTATCCTATCCTATATCCTATCCTATTCTCAACCCTATCCTATCCTCAATTCTATCCTATACTCCATCCTATCCTATCCGCTATCCTATCCTATTCTCTGTGCTATCCTCTATCCTATCCTATCCTCTATCCTATCCTATCCTCTATCCTATCCTATCCTCCATCCTATCCTATCCTCTATCCTATCCTGTATCCTATCCTATCCTCTATCCTATCCTTTACTCTATCCTATCCCATCCTCTATCCTATCCTATCCCCTATAATATCGTATAATGTATCCTATAATATCATCTATCCTATCCTATTCTCTATCCTATCCTATCCTCTATCCTATCCTATCCTCTATCGTATCCTATCCTCTATCCTATCCAATCCTCTATCCTGTCCTCTATCCCGTCCTGTCCTCTATCCTATCCTATCGTCAATCCTATAATATCAACTGTCCTATCCTATCCTCTATCCTATCCTATCCTCTATCCTATCCTATCCTCTATCCTATCCTATACTCTATCGTATCCTGTCCTCTATCCTATCCAATCATTTATCGTATCCTCTATCCTATCCTATCCTCTATCATTTCCTATCCTCTATCCTATCCTATCCTCTATCCTATGATTGCCTCTAACCTATCCTATCCATAATCCTATCCTATCCTCCATGCTATCCTATCCTCTATCCTATCCTATCATATCATCTATCGTATCCTATCCTCTATCCTATCCTATCTTCTATCCTATCCTATCCTCCATCCTATCCTATCCTCTATCCTATCCTATCCTCAATCCTATCCTATCTTCTATATTATCCTATCCTCTATTTTATCCTGTCCTCAATCCTAACCTATCCTCTATCCAATCCTATCCTCCATCCTATCCTATCCTCTATCCTATCCTGTATCCTATCCTATCCTCTATCCTATCCTGTACTCTATCCTATCCCATCCTCTATCCTATCCTATCCCCTATAATATCGTATAATCTATCCTATAATATCATCTATCCTATCCTATTCTCTATCCTATCCTATCCTCTATCCTATCCTATCCTCTATCGTATCCTATCCTCTATCCTATCCAATCCTCTATCCTGTCCTCTATCCCGTCCTGTCCTCTATCCTATCCTATCGTCAATCCTATAATATCATCTATCCTATCCTATCCTATCCTCTATCCTATCCTATCCTCTATCCTATCCTATCTTCTATCCTATCCTCTATCCTATCCTATCCTCTATCCTCTATCGTATCCTATCCTCTATCCTATCCAATCCTCTATCCTGTCCTCTATCCCGTCCTGTCCTCTATCCTATCCTATCGTCAATCCTATAATATCATCTGTCCTATCCTATCCTCTATCCTATCCTATCCTCTATAGTATAATAGCCTCTATAATATCGTATCCTCTATCCTATCCTATCCTCAATCCTATCCTATCCTATCCTCTGTCCTATAATATCCTCTATCCTATCCTATCCTCTATCCTATCCTATCCTCCATCCTATCCTATCCTCTATCCTATCCTGTATCCTATCCTATCCTCTATCCTATCCTGTACTCTATCCTATCCCATCCTCTATCCTATCCTATCCCCTATAATATCGTATCCTCTATCCTATAATATCATCTATCCTATCCTATTCTCTATCCTATCCTATCCTCTATCCTATCCTATCCTCTATCGTATCCTATCCTCTATCCTATCCAATCCTCTATCCTATCCTCTATCCCGTCCTGTCCTCTATCCTATCCTATCGTCAATCCTATCCTATCCTCTATGCTATCCTATCCTCTATCCTATCCTATCGTCTATCCTATCCTATCCTCTATCCTATCCTATCCTCTATCCTATCCTATCCACTATCCTATCCTATCCTCTATCATATCCTATCCTCTATCCTATCCTATCCTCTATGCTATCCTATCCTCTATCCTATCCTATCGTCTATTCTATCCTATCCTCTATTCTATCCTATCATCTATCCTATCCTATCCTCTATCCTATCCTATCCTCTATCCTATCCCATCCTCTATCCTATCCTATCCCCTATAATATCGTATCCTCTATCCTATAATATCATCTATCCTATCCTATTCTCTATCCTATCCTATCCTCTATCCTATCCTATCCTCTATCGTATCCTATCCTCTATCCTATCCAATCCTCTATCCTATCCTCTATCCCGTCCTGTCCTCTATCCTATCCTATCGTCAATCCTATCCTATCCTCTATGCTATCCTATCCTCTATCCTATCCTATCGTCTATCCTATCCTATCCTCTATCCTATCCTATCCTCTATCCTATCCTATCCACTATCCTATCCTATCCTCTATCCTATCCTATCCTATCCTCTATGCTATCCTCTCCTCTATCCTATCCTATCGTCTATTCTATCCTATCCTCTATTCTATCCTATCCTCTATCCTATCCTATCCACTATCCTATCCTATCCTCTATCCTATCCTATCCTCTATCCTATCCTCTATCATATGCTATCCTCAATCAAATCCTATCCTATCCTCTATCCTATCCTATCCTCTATCCTATAATATAATCTATCCTACGCTATTCTCTATCCTATCCCATCCTCTAACCTATCCTATCCTTAATCCTATCCTATCCTCCATGCTATCCTATCCTCTATCCTATCCTATCCTCTATCCTCTATCGTATCCTATCCTCTATCCTATCCAATCCTCTATCCTGTCCTCTATCCCGTCCTGTCCTCTATCCTATCCTATCGTCAATCCTATAATATCATCTGTCCTATCCTATCCTCTATCCTATCCTATCCTCTATAGTATAATAGCGTGTATAATATCGTATCCTCTATCCTATCCTATCCTCAATCCTATCCTATCCTATCCTCTGTCCTATAATATCCTCTATCCTATCCTATCCTCTATCCTATCCTATCCTCCATCCTATCCTATCCTCTATCCTATCCTGTATCCTATCCTATCCTCTATCCTATCCTGTACTCTATCCTATCCCATCCTCTATCCTATCCTATCCCCTATAATATCGTATCCTCTATCCTATAATATCATCTATCCTATCCTATTCTCTATCCTATCCTATCCTCTATCCTATCCTATCCTCTATCGTATCCTATCCTCTATCCTATCCAATCCTCTATCCTATCCTCTATCCCGTCCTGTCCTCTATCTTATCCTATCGTCAATCCTATCCTATCCTCTATGCTATCCTATCCTCTATCCTATCCTATCCTCTATCCTATCCTATCCACTATCCTATCCTATCCTCTATCCTATCCTATCCTCTATCCTATCCTATCCTCTATGCTATCCTATCCTCTATCCTATCCTATCGTCTATTCTATCCTATCCTCTATTCTATCCTATCCTCTATCCTATCCTATCCACTATCCTATCCTATCCTCTATCCTATCCTATCCTCTATCCTATCCTCTATCCTATCCTATCCTCTATCCTATCCTCTATCATATGCTATCCTCAATCGAATCCTATCCTATCATCTATCCTATCCTATCCTCTATCCTATCCTATCCTCTATCCTATCCTATCCTCTATCCTATCCTATCCTCTATCCTATCCTGTACTCTATCCTATCCCATCCTCTATCCTATCCTATCCCCTATAATATCGTATCCTCTATCCTATAATATCATCTATCCTATCCTATTCTCTATCCTATCCTATCCTCTATCCTATCCTATCCTCTATCGTATCCTATCCTCTATCCTATCCAATCCTCTATCCTATCCTCTATCCCGACTTGTCCTCTATCCTATCCTATCGTCAATCCTATCCTATCCTCTACGCTATCCTATCCTCTATCCTATCCTATCGTCTATCCTATCCTATCCTCTATCCTATCCTATCCTCTATCCTATCCTATCCACTATCCTATCCTATCCTCTATCCTATCCTATCCTCTATCCTATCCTATCCTCTATGCTATCCTATTATCTATCCTATCCTATCGTCTATTCTATCCTATCCTCTATTCTATCCTATCGTCTATCCTATCCTATCCACTATCCTATCCTATCCTATCCTCTATCCTATCCTATCCTCTATCCTATAATATAATCTATCCTACGCTATTCTCTATCCTATCCCATCCTCTTCCCTATCCCATACTCTATCCTATCATATCCTCTATCCTATCCTATCCACTATCCTATCCTATCATCTTTCCTATCCTATTCTCTATCCTATCCTATCCTCTATCCTATCCTATACTTTATCGTATCCTGTCCTCTATCCTATCCAATCCTTTATATTATCCTCTATCCTATCCTATCCTCTATCCTTTCCTATCCTCTATCCTATCCTATCCTCTATCCTATCCTATCCTCTAACCTATCCTATCCTTAATCCTATCCTATCCTCCATGCTACCCTATCCTCTATCCTATCCTATCATATCATCTATCGTATCCTATCCTCCATGCTATCCTATCCTCTATCCTATCCTATCATATCATCTATCCTATCCTATCCTCTATCCTATCCTATCCTCTATCCTATCCAATCCTCTATCCTGTCCTCTATCCCGCCCTGTCCTCTATCCTATCCTATCGTCAATCCTATAATATCATCTATCCTATCCTATCCTCTATCCTATCCTATCCTCTATCCTATCCTATCCTCTATCCTATCCTATCCTCTATCCTATCCTATCCACTATCCTATCCTATCCTCTATCCTATCCTCTATCCTATCCTATCCTCTATCCTATCCTATCCTCTATGCTATCCTCTCCTCTATCCTATCCTATCGTCTATTCTATCCTATCCTCTATTCTGTCCTATCCTCTATCTAATCCTATCCACTATCCTATCCTACCCTCTATCCTATCCTATCCTCTATCCTATCCTATCCTCTATCCTATCCTATCCTCTATCCTATAATATAATCTATCCTACGCTATTCTCTATCCTATCCCATCCTCTAACCTATCCTATCCTTAATCCTATCCTATCCTCCATGCTATCCTATCCTCTATCCTATCCTATCATATCATCTATCGTATCCTATCCTCCATGCTATCCTATCCTCTATCCTATCCTATCATATCATCTAACGTATCCTATCCTCTATCCTATCCTATCTTCTATCCTATCCTATCCTCCATCCTATCCTATCCTCTATCCTATCCTATCCTCTATCCTATCCTATCTTCTATATTATCCTATCCTCTATTTTATCCTGCCCTCAATCCTATCCTATCCTCTATCGTATCCTATCCTCTTTCCTATCCTATTCTCTATCCTATCCTATCCTCTATCCTATCCTATCCTCTATCCTATAATATCCTCTATAATATCGTATCCTCTATCCTATCCTATCCTCAATCCTATCCTATCCTATCCTCTGTCCTATAATATCCTCTATCCTATCCTATCCTCTATCCTATCCTATCCTCCATCCTATCCTGTCCTCTATCCTATCCTGTATCCTATCCTATCCTCTATCCTATCCTGTACTCTATCCTATCCCATCCTCTAAACTATCCAATCCCCTATCCTATCCTCTATCTGATCCTATCCTCTATCCTATCCTATCCTCTATGCTATCCTATCCTCTATCCTATCCTATCGTCTATCCTATCCTATCCTCTATCCTATCCTATCCTCTATCCTATCCTATCCTCTATCCTATCCTATCCTCTATCCTATAATATCCTCTATAATATCGTATCCTCTATCCTATCCTACCCTCAATCCTATCCTATCCTATCCTCTGTCCTATAATATCCTCTATCCTATCCTATCCTCTATCCTATCCTATCCTCCATCCTATCCTGTCCTCTATCCTATCCTGTATCCTATCCTATCCTCTATCCTATCCTGTACTCTATCCTATCCCATCCTCTAAACTATCCAATCCCCTATCCTATCCTCTATCTGATCCTATCCTCTATCCTATCCTATCCTCTATCTGATCCTATCCTCTATCCTATCCTATTCTCTATCCTATCCTATCCTCTATCCTATCCTATCCTCTATCCTATCCTATCCTCTATCCTATCCAATTCTCTATCCTATCCTCTATCCCGTCCTGTCCTCTATCCTATCCTATCCTCTATGCTATCCTATCCTCTATCCTATCCTATCGTCTATCCTATCCTATCCTCTATCCTATCCTATCCTCTATCCTATCCTATCCACTATCCTATCCTATCCTCTATCCTATCCTATCCTCTATCCTATCCTATCCTATCCTCTATCCTATCCTATCCTCTATCCTATCCTCCATCCTATCCTATCCTCTATCCTATAATATCATCTATCCTATCCTCTTCCCTATCCTATCCTATCCTCTATAATATCGTATCCTCTATCCTATCCTATCCTCTATCCTATCCTGTATCCTTTATCCTATCCTATCCTCTATCGTATCCTATCCTCTATCCTAACCTATCCTCTATCCTATCCTATCCTATTTCCTATCCTATCCTCTATCCTATCCTCTATCCTATCGTATCCTCTATCCTATCCCATACTCTACCCTATCCTATACTCTATCCTATCATATCCTCTATCCTATCCTATCCACTATCCTATAATATCCTCTATAATATCCTATACTCTACCCTATCCTATCCTCTATAATATCTTAACCTCTATCCTATACTATCCACTATCCCATCATATCATCTCTCCTCTGCTATCCTCTACTATATCCTATCCTCTGTCCTACCCTATCCTGTATCCTATCCTCTATCCTATCCTATCCTCTAGCCTATCCTATCCTCTATCCTATCCTATCCTCTATCCTATCCTATCCACTATCCTATCCTATCCTTTATCCTATCCTATCCTCTCTCCAATCCTATCCTCAATCCTATCGTATCCAATATCCTATCCTATCCTCTAACCTATCCTATCCTTAATCCTATCCTATCCTCCATGCTACCCTATCCTCTATCCTATCCTATCATATCATCTATCGTATCCTATCCTCCATGCTATCCTATCCTCTATCCTATCCTATCATATCATCTATCCTATCCTATCCTCTATCCTATCCTATCCTCTATCCTATCCAATCCTCTATCCTGTCCTCTATCCCGCCCTGTCCTCTATCCTATCCTATCGTCAATCCTATAATATCATCTATCCTATCCTATCCTCTATCCTATCCTATCCTCTATCCTATCCTATCCTCTATCCTATCCTATCCTCTATCCTATCCTATCCACTATCCTATCCTATCCTCTATCCTATCCTATCCTCTATCCTATCCTATCCTCTATGCTATCCTCTCCTCTATCCTATCCTATCGTCTATTCTATCCTATCCTCTATTCTGTCCTATCCTCTATCTAATCCTATCCACTATCCTATCCTACCCTCTATCCTATCCTATCCTCTATCCTATCCTATCCTCTATCCTATCCTCTATCATATGCTATCCTCAATCGAATCCTATCCTATCCTCTATCCTATCCTATCCTCTATCCTATAATATAATCTATCCTACGCTATTCTCTATCCTATCCCATCCTCTAACCTATCCTATCCTTAATCCTATCCTATCCTCCATGCTATCCTATCCTCCATCCTATCCTATCATATCATCTATCGTATCCTATCCTCCATGCTATCCTATCCTCTATCCTATCCTATCATATCATCTAACGTATCCTATCCTCTATCCTATCCTATCTTCTATCCTATCCTATCCTCCATCCTATCCTATCCTCTATCCTATCCTATCCTCTATCCTATCCTATCTTCTATATTATCCTATCCTCTATTTTATCCTGCCCTCAATCCTATCCTATCCTCTATCGTATCCTATCCTCTTTCCTATCCTATTCTCTATCCTATCCTATCCTCTATCCTATCCTATCCTCTATCCTATAATATCCTCTATAATATCGTATCCTCTATCCTATCCTATCCTCAATCCTATCCTATCCTATCCTCTGTCCTATAATATCCTCTATCCTATCCTATCCTCTATCCTATCCTATCCTCCATCCTATCCTGTCCTCTATCCTATCCTGTATCCTATCCTATCCTCTATCCTATCCTGTACTCTATCCTATCCCATCCTCTAAACTATCCAATCCCCTATCCTATCCTCTATCTGATCCTATCCTCTATCCTATCCTATCCTCTATCTGATCCTATCCTCTATCCTATCCTATTCTCTATCCTATCCTATCCTCTATCCTATCCTATCCTCTATCCTATCCTATCCTCTATCCTATCCAATTCTCTATCCTATCCTCTATCCCGTCCTGTCCTCTATCCTATCCTATCGTCAATCCTATCCTATCCTCTATGCTATCCTATCCTCTATCCTATCCTATCGTCTATCCTATCCTATCCTCTATCCTTTCCTATCCTCTATCCTATCCTATCCTCTATCCTATCCTATCCTCTAACCTATCCTATCCTTAATCCTATCCTATCCTCCATGCTACCCTATCCTCTATCCTATCCTATCATATCATCTATCGTATCCTATCCTCCATGCTATCCTATCCTCTATCCTATCCTATCATATCATCTATCCTATCCTATCCTCTATCCTATCCTATCCTCTATCCTATCCAATCCTCTATCCTCTCCTCTATCCCGCCCTGTCCTCTATCCTATCCTATCGTCAATCCTATAATATCATCTATCCTATCCTATCCTCTATCCTATCCTATCCTCTATCCTATCCTATCCTCTATCCTATCCTGTACTCTATCCTATCCCATCCTCTATCCTATCCTATCCCCTATAATATCGTATCCTCTATCCTATAATATCATCTATCCTATCCTATTCTCTATCCTATCCTATCCTCTATCCTATCCTATCCTCTATCGTATCCTATCCTCTATCCTATCCAATCCTCTATCCTATCCTCTATCCCGTCCTGTCCTCTATCCTATCCTATCGTCAATCCTATCCTATCCTCTATGCTATCCTATCCTCTATCCTATCCTATCGTCTATCCTATCCTATCCTCTATCCTATCCTATCCTCTATCCTATCCTATCCACTATCCTATCCTATCCTCTATCCTATCCTATCCTCTATCCTATCCTATCCTCTATGCTATCCTCTCCTCTATCCTATCCTATCGTCTATTCTATCCTATCCTCTATTCTGTCCTATCCTCTATCTAATCCTATCCACTATCCTATCCTACCCTCTATCCTATCCTATCCCCTATCCTATCCTATCCTCTATCCTATCCTCTATCATATGCTATCCTCAATTGAATCCTATCCTATCCTCTATCCTATCCTATCCTCTATCCTATAATATAATCTATCCTACGCTATTCTCTATCCTATCCCATCCTCTAACCTATCCTATCCTTAATCCTATCCTATCCTCCATGCTATCCTATCCTCTATCCTATCCTATCATATCATCTATCGTATCCTATCCTCCATGCTATCCTATCCTCTATCCTATCCTATCATATCATCTATCGTATCCTATCCTCTATCCTATCCTATCTTCTATCCTATCCTATCCTCCATCCTATCCTATCCTCTATCCTATCCTATCCTCTATCCTATCCTATCTTCTATATTATCCTATCCTCTATTTTATCCTGCCCTCAATCCTATCCTATCCTCTATCGTATCCTATCCTCTTTCCTATCCTATTCTCTATCCTATCCTATCCTCTATCCTATCCTATCCTCTATCCTATAATATCCTCTATAATATCGTATCCTGTATCCTATCATATCCTCAATCCTATCCTATCCTCTATCCTATCCTATCCACTATCCTATCCTATCCTCTATCCTATCCTATCCTCTATCCTATCCTATCCACTATCCTATCCTATCCTCTATCCTATCCTATCCTCTATCCTATCCTATCCTCTATGCTATCCTATCCTCTATCCTATCCTATCGTCTATTCTATCCTATCCTCTATTCTATCCTATCCTCTATCCTATCCTATCCACTATCCTATCCTATCCTCTATCCTATCCTATCCTCTATCCTATCCTATCCTCTATCCTATCCTATCCTCTATCCTATCCTATCCTCTATCCTATCCTCTATCCTATCCTCGATCCTATCCTATCCTCTATCCTATAATATCATCTATCCTATCCTCTTCCGTATCCTATCCTATCCTCTATAATATCGTATCCTGTATCCTATCCTGTCCTCTTTCCTATCCTATCCTCAATCCTATCCTATCCTCTATCTTATCGTATCCTCTATCCTATCCAATCCTCTATCCTTTCCGATCCTCTATCCTATCGTATCCTCTATAATATCGTATCCTCTATCATATCCTATCCTCTTTCCTATAATATCATTTATCCTATCCTATTCCCTAGCCTATCATATCCTCTGTCCTATCCTAACCTCTATCCTATCCTATCCTCGTTCCTTTCCTATCCTCGTTCCTATCCTATCCTCAATTCTATCCTATACTCCATCCTATCCTATCCGCTATCCTATCCTATCCTCTAGAAGATCGTATCCTCTATCCTATCCAATCCTCTATCCTATCCGAGCCTCTATCCTATCCTCTATAATATCGTATCCTCTATCCTATCCTATCCTCTATCCTATCCTCTATCCTTTATCCTATCCTATCCTCTATCGTATCCTATCCCCTATCCTAACCTATACTCTATCCTATCCTATCCACTATCCTATAATATTCTCTATCCCATCCTATCCTCTACCCTATCCTATCCTCTATAATATCCTATCCTATATCCTATACTATCCTCTATCCCATAATATCATATATCCTATGGTATCCTCTACCCTATCCTATCCTCTGTCCTACCCTATCCTGTATCCTATCCTCTATCCTATCCTATCCTCAATCCTATCCTATCTTCTATGCTATCCTATCCTCTATCCTGTCCTATCCTCTATCCTGTCCTATCCTCTATCCTATCCTCTATCCGATCCTATCGTCTATCCTATCCTACCCTCTATCCTATCCTATCCTCTTTCCTATCCTATCCTCTATCCTATCCTCTATCCTATCGTATCCTCTATCCTATCCCATACTCTGCCCTATCCTATACTCTATCCTATCATATCCTCTATCCTATCCTATCCACTATCCTACAATATCCTCTATCCTATCCTATACTCTACCCTATCCTATCCTCTATAATTTCTTATCCTCTATCCTATACTATCCTCTATCCCATCATATCATCTCTCCTATGCTATCCTCTACCCTATCCTATCCTCTGTCCTACCCTATCCTGTATCCTATCCTCTATCCTATCCTATCCTCTATCCGATACTATCCTCTATCCTATCCTATCCTCAACCCTATCCTATCCTCAATTCCATCCTATACTCCATGCTATCCTATCTGCTATCCTATCCTATCCTCTATAATATCGTATCCTCTATCATATCCTATCCTCTTTCCTATAATACCATCTATCCTATCCTATTCCCTATCCTATCCTATCCTCTATCCTATCCTATCCTCTATCCTATCCTATCGTCAACCCTATCCTATCCTCAATTCTATCCTATACTCCATCCTATCCTATCCGCTATCCTATCCTATCCTCTATAATATCGTATCCTCTAGCATATCCTATCCTCTATCCTATAATATCCTATATCCTATCCAATCCATTTCCTATCCTCTATCCTATTCTCTATCCAATCCTATCCTCTTTCGTCTCCTATCCTCTATCCTATCCAATCCTCTGTCCTATCCTCTATCCTATCCTTTCCACTATCCTATCCTTTCCTCTATCCTATCCAGTCCTCTATCCTATCCTATCCTCTATCCTATCCAATCCCCTATCCTATCCTCTATCCTATCCTATCCTCTATCCTATCCTATCCTCTATCCTATCCAATCCCCTATCCTATCCTCTATCCTATCCTATCCTCTATCCTATCCAATCCCCTATCGCATTCTCTATCCTATCCAATACTCGATCCTATTCTATCCTCTATCCTATCATATCCTCTATCCTATCCTATCCTCTTCTCTATCCTATCCTATCGTCTATAATATCGTATCCTCTGTCCTATCCTTGCTCTATCGTATAATATCATATATCCTATCCTATTCTTTATCCTATTCCATCCTATCTTCTATCGTATCCTGTCCTCTATCCTATCCAATCCTCTATCCTATCCTCTATACTATCCTCTATCCTATCCTCTATCCTATCCTATCCTCTATCCTATCCTATCCTCTATCCTATCCTCTCCTCTATCCTATCCTATCCTCTTTCCTATCCTATCCTCAATCCTATCCTATCCACTATCCTATCCTATCATCTATCCTATCCTATCCTCTATCCTACCCTATCCTCTATAATATCGTATCCTCTATCATATCATATCCTCTTTCCTATAATATCATCTATCCTATCCAATCGCCTATCCTATCCTGTATCCTATCCTATTCTCTATGCTATCCTCTATCCTATCCTATCCACTATCCTATCCTATCCTTTATCCTATCCTATCCTCTCTCCAATCCTATAATCAATCCTATCGTATCGAATATCCTATCCTATCCTCTATCCTATCCTATCCTCTATCCTATCCTTCCCTCTGTCCTATCCTGTCCTCTATCCTATAATATCATCTATCCTATCCTATCCTCTATCCTATCCTATCCTCTATCCTATCGTATCCTCTATCCTATCATATCCTCTATACTATCCTATTCTCTATCGTATCTTCTATTCCATCCAATCCTCTATCGTATCCTATCCTCTACCCTATCCAATCCTATATCCTATACTCAATCCTATCCTATCCTCTATCCTATCCTATCCTCTATCCTATCCTATACTCTATCCTATCCTTTGCCGCTATCCTATCTGATCCTCTATCCTATGCTATCCTCAATTCTATCCTATCCTATCCTCCATCCTATCCTCATTCCTATCCTCAATGATATCCTATCCTATCCCCTAACCTATCCTATCCTCTATCCTATCCTCTATGCTATCCTATCTTCTATCCTCTCCTATCCTCTATCCTATCCTATCCTCTATCTTATGTTATCCTCTATCGTCTCCTAACCTCGAGCCCATCCAATCCTCTATCCTATCCTCTATCCTATCCTATCCGATCCTCCATCCTATCCTATTCTCTATAATATCGTATCCGCTATCATATCCTATCCTCTATCCTATCCTATCCTCTATCCTATCCTATCCACTATCCTATCCTATCCTCTATCCTATCCTATCCTCTATCCTATCCTATCCTCTATGCTATCCTATCCTCTAGCCTATCCTATCGTCTATTCTATCCTATCCTCTATTCTATCCTATCCTCTATCCTATCCTATCCACTATCCTATCCTATCCTCTAACCTGTCCTATCCTCTATCCTATCCTATCCTTTATCCTATCCTATCCTCTATCCTATCCTATCCTCTATCCTATCCTCGATCCTATCCTATCCTCTATCCTATAATATCATCTATCCTATCCTCTTCCGTATCCTATCCTATCCTCTATAATATCGTATCCTGTATCCTATCCTGTCCTCTTTCCTATCCTATCCTCAATCCTATCCTATCCTCTATCATATCGTATCCTCTATCCTATCCAATCCTCTATCCTTTCCGATCCTCTATCCTATCGTATCCTCTATAATATCGTATCCTCTATCATATCCTATCCTCTTTCCTATAATATCATTTATCCTATCCTATTCCCTAGCCTATCATATCCTCTATCCTATCCTAACCTCTATCCTATCCTATCCTCGTTCCTATCCTATCCTCGTTCCTATCCTATCCTCGTTCCTATCCTATCCTCAATTCTATCCTATACTCCATCCTATCCTATCCGCTATCCTATCCTATCCTCTATCCTATCCAATCCTCTATCCTATTATCTATCCTATTCTGTATCCAATCCTATCCTATTTCGCCTCCTATCCTCTATCCTATCCAATCCCCTATCCTATCCTCTATCCTATCCTTTCCACTATCCTATCCTTTCCTCTATCCTATCCTATCCTCTAGAAGATCGTATCCTCTATCCTATCCAATCCTCTATCCTATCCGAGCCTCTATCCTATCCTCTATAATATCGTATCCTCTATCCTATCCTATCCTCTGTCCTACTCTATCCTGTATCCTATCCTCTATCCTATCCTATCCTCTAGCCTATCCAATCACCTATCCTATACTCTAACATATCCTATCATCTATCCTATCATATCCTCTATCCTATTCTATACTCTATCCTATCGTTTACGCTATCCTATCCTATCCTCTCGTCTATCCTATCCAATCCCCTATCCTATCCTCTATCCAATCCTATCCTCTATACCATCCTATCCTCAACCCTATCCTATCCTCAATTCGATCCTATACTCCATCCTATCCTATCCGCTATCCTATCCTATCCTCTATAATATCGTATCCTCTATCATATCCTATCCTCTTTCCTATAATACCATCTATCCTATCCTATCCTCTATCCTATCCTATCCTCTATCCTATCCTATCCTCAACCCTATCCTATCCTCAATTCTATCCTATACTCCATCCTATCCTATCCGCTATCCTATCCTATCCTCTATCCTATAATATCATCTATCCTATCCTCTTCCGTATCCTATCCTATCCTCTATAATATCGTATCCTCTATCATATCCTATCCTCTTTCCTATAATACCATCTATCCTATCCTATCCTCTATCCTATCCTATCCTCTATCCTATCCTATCCTCAACCCTATCCTATCCTCAATTCTATCCTATACTCCATCCTATCCTATCCGCTATCCTATCCTATCCTCTATAATATCGTATCCTCTATCATATCCTATCCTCTATCCTATAGTATCCTCTATCCTATCCAATCCTCTATCCTATCCTCTATCCTATTCTCTATCCAATCCTATCCTCTTTCGTCTCCTATCCTCTATCCTATCCAATCCTCTGCCCTATCCTCTATTATATTCTTTCCACTATCCTATCCTTTCCTCTATCCTATCCTATCCTCTATAAGATCGTATCCTCTATCCTATCCTGTCCTCTATCCTATAATACCATCTCTCCTATCCTATCCTCTGTCCAATCAAATGCTGCATTATATCCTATCCTCTATCCTATCCTAGCCTCTAACCTATCCTATCCGCAATCCTATCCTATCCTCTATCCTATCCAATCCCCTATGCTATCCTCTATCGTATCCTATCCTGTATCATATCCAATCCTATATCCTGTCCTCTATCCTATCCTGTCCTCTATCCTATCCTATCCTCTATCCTATCCTATCCTCTATCCTATCCTATCCTCTATCCTATCCTATCCCCTATCCTATCCTATCGTCTATCCTATCCTATCCTCTATCCTATCCTATCCTCTATCCTATCCAATCCCCTATCCTATACTCTATCATATCCTATCATCTATCCTATCCTATCCTGTATCCTATCCTATCCTCTATCCTATCCTGTACTCTATCCTATCCCATCCTCTATCCTATCCTATCCCCTATAATATCGTATCCTCTATCCTATAATATCATCTATCCTATCCTATTCTCTATCCTATCCTATCCTCTATCCTATCCTGTCCCCTATCCTATCCTATCGTCTATCCTATCCTATACTCTATCCTATCCTATCCTCTATCCTATCCAATCCCCTATCCTATACTCTATCATATCCTATCATCTATCCTATCATATCCTCTATCCTATCCTATCCTCTATTCTATCCTATCCTCTATCCTATCCTATTCTCTATAATATCGTATCCTCTATCATATCATATCCTCTTTCCTATAATATCATCTATCCTATCCAATCGCCTATCCTATCCTGTATCCTATCCTATTCTCTTTGCTATCATCTATCCTATCCTATCCACTATCCCATCCTATCCTTTATCCTATCCAATCCTCTCTCCAATCCTATCCTCAATCCCATCGTATCCAATATCCTATCCTATCCTCTATCCTATCCTATCCTCTATCCTATCCTATCCTCTATCCTATCCTATCCTCTATCCTATCCTATCCTCTATCCTATCCTATCCTCTATCCTGTCCTATCCTCTATCCTATCCTCCGTCCTATCCTATCCTCTATCCTATAATATCATCTATCCTATCCTCTTCCCTATCCTATCCTATCCTCTATAATATCGTATCCTGTATCCTATCCTGTACTCTTTCCTATCCTATCCTCAATCCTATCCTATCCTCTATCCTATCGTATCTTCTATCCTATCCAATCCTCTATCCTTTCCGATCCTCTATCCTATCGTATCCTCTATAATATCGTATCCTCTATCATATCCTATCCTCTTTCCTATAATATCATTTATCCTATCCTATTCCCTATCCTATCATATCCTCTATCCTATCCTAACCTCTATCCTATCCTATCCTCGTTCCTATCCTATCCTCGTTCCTATCCTATCCTCAATTCTATTCTATACTGCATCCTATCCTATCCGCTATCCTATCCTATCCTCTATCCTATCCAATCCTCTATCCTATTATCTATCCTATTCTGTATCCAATCCTATCCTATTTCGCCTCCTATCCTCTATCCTATCCAATCCCCTATCCTATCATCTATCCTATCCTTTCCCCTATCCTATCCTTTCCTCTATCCTATCCTATCCTCTAGAAGATCGTATCCTCTATCATATCCTATCCTCTATCCTATCCTATCCTCTATCCTATCCTATCTTCTATCCTATCCTATCCTCTATCCTATCCTATCCTCTAACCTATCCTATCCTTAATCCTATCCTATCCTCCATGCTATCCTATCCTCTATCCTATCCTATCCTCTATCCTATCCTATCTTCTATATTATCCTATCCTCTATTTTATCCTGTCCGCAATCCTAACCTATCCTCTATCCTATCCTATCCTCCATCCTATCCTATCCTCTATCCTATCCTGTATCCTATCCTATCCTCTATCCTATCCTGTACTCTATCCTATCCCATCCTCTATCCTATCCTATCCCCTATAATATCGTATAATCTATCCTATAATATCATCTATCCTATCCTATTCTCTATCCTATCCTATCCTCTATCCTATCCTATCCTCTATCGTATCCTATCCTCTATCCTATCCAATCCTCTATCCTGTCCTCTATCCCGTCCTGTCCTCTATCCTATCCTATCGTCAATCCTATAATATCATCTATCCTATCCTATCCTATCCTCTATCCTATCCTATCCTCTATCCTATCCTATCTTCTATCCTATCCTCTATCCTATCCTATCCTCTATCCTCTATCGTATCCTATCCTCTATCCTATCCAAACCTCTATCCTGTCCTCTATCCCGTCCTGTCCTCTATCCTATCCTATCGTCAATCCTATAATATCATCTGTCCTATCCTATCCTCTATCCTATCCTATCCTCTGTCCTATAATATCCTCTATCCTATCCTATCCTCTATCCTATCCTATCCTCCATCCTATCCTATCCTCTATCCTATCCTGTATCCTATCCTATCCTCTATCCTATCCTGTACTCTATCCTATCCCATCCTCTATCCTATCCTATCCCCTATAATTTCGTATCCTCTATCCTATAATATCATCTATCCTATCCTATTCTCTATCCTATCCTATCCTCTATCCTATCCTATCCTCTATCGTATCCTATCCTCTATCCTATCCAATCCTCTATCCTATCCTATCATATCATCTATCGTATCCTATCCTCTATCCTATCCTATCTTCTATCCTATCCTATCCTCCATCCTATCCTATCCTCTATCCTATCCTATCCTCTATCCTATCCTATCTTCTATATTATCCTATCCTCTATTTTATCCTGTCCTCAATCCTAACCTATCCTCTATCCTATCCTATCCTCCATCCTATCCTATCCTCTATCCTATCCTGTATCCTATCCTATCCTCTATCCTATCCTGTACTCTATCCTATCCCATCCTCTATCCTATCCTATCCCCTATAATATCGTATAATCTATCCTATAATATCATCTATCCTATCCAATTCTCTATCCTATCCTATCCTCTATCCTATCCTCTATCGTATCCTATCCTCTATCCTATCCAATCCTCTATCCTGTCCTCTATCCCGTCCTGTCCTCTATCCTATCCTATCGTCAATCCTATAATATCATCTATCCTATCCTATCCTATCCTCTATCCTATCCTATCCTCTATCCTATCCTATCTTCTATCCTATCCTCTATCCTATCCTATCCTCTATCCTCTATCGTATCCTATCCTCTATCCTATCCAATCCTCTATCCTGTCCTCTATCCCGTCCTGTCCTCTATCCTATCCTATCGTCAATCCTATAATATCATCTATCCTATCCTATCCTCTATCCTATCCTATCCTCTATCCTATCCTATCCTCTATAGTATAATAGCCTCTATAATATCGTATCCTCTATCCTATCCTATCCTCAATCCTATCCTATCCTATCCTCTGTCCTATAATATCCTCTATCCTATCCTATCCTCTATCCTATCCTATCCTCCATCCTATCCTATCCTCTATCCTATCCTGTATGCTATCCTATCCTCTATCCTGTCCTGTACTCTATCCTATCCCATCCTCTATCCTATCCTATCCCCTATAATATCGTATCCTCTATCCTATAATATCATCTATCCTATCCTATTCTCTATCCTATCCTATCCTCTATCCTATCCTATCCTCTATCGTATCCTATCCTCTATCCTATCCAATCCTCTATCCTATCCTCTATCCCGTCCTGTCCTCTATCCTATCCTATCGTCAATCCTATCCTATCCTCTATGCTATCCTATCCTCTATCCTATCCTATCGTCTATCCTATCCTATCCTCTATCCTATCCTATCCTCTATCCTATCCTATCCTCTATGCTATCCTATCCTCTATCCTATTCTATCGTCTATTCTATCCTATCCTCTATGCTATCCTCTCCTCTATCCTATCCTATCGTCTATTCTATCCTATCCTCTATTCTATCCTATCCTCTATCCTATCCTATCCACTATCCTATCCTATCCTCTATCCTATCCTATCCTCTATCCTATCCTCTATCATATGCTATCCTCAATCAAATCCTATCCTATCCTCTATCCTATCCTATCCACTATCCTATAATAGAATCTATCCTACGCTATTCTCTATACTATCCCATCCTCTAACCTATCCTATCCTTAATCCTATCCTATCCTCCATGCTATCCTATCCTCTATCCTATCCTATCATATCATCTATCGTATCCTATCCTCCATGCTATCCTATCCTCTATCCTATCCTATCATATCATCTATCGTATCCTATCCTCTATCCTATCCTATCTTCTATCCTATCCTATCCTCCATCCTAACCTATCCTCTATCCTATCCTATCCTCCATCCTATCCTATCCTCTATCCTATCCTGTATCCTATCCTATCCACTATCCTATCCTGTACTCTATCCTATCCCATCCTCTATCCTATCCTATCCCCTATAATATCGTATAATCTATCCTATAATATCATCTATCCTATCCTATCCTATCCTCTATCCTATCCTATTCTCTGTGCTATTCTCTATCCTATCCTATCCTCTATCCTATCCCATTCTCTATCCTATCCTATCGTCTTTCCTATCCTATTATCTATCCTATCGTATCCTCTTTCCTATAGTACCATCTATCCTATCCTATTCTCTATCGTCTCCTAGCCTGTATCCTATCCAATCTTCTATCCTATCCTCTATGCTATCCTATTCTCTATCGTCTCCTAGCCTGTATCCTATCCAATCTCCTATCCTATCCTCTATTCTATCCTATTCTCTGTGCTATCCTCTATCCTATCCTATCCTCTATCCTATCCTATCCTCTATCCTATCCAATCCTCTATCCTGTCCTCTATCCCGTCCTGTCCTCTATCCTATCCTATCGTCAATCCTATAATATCATCTGTCCTATCCTATCCTCTATCCTATCCTATCCTCTATAGTATAATAGCCTGTATAATATCGTATCCTCTATCCTATCCTATCCTCAATCCTATCCTATCCTATCCTCTGTCCTATAATATCCTCTATCCTATCCTATCCTCTATCCTATCCTATCCTCCATCCTATCCTATCCTCTATCCTATCCTGTATCCTATCCTATCCTCTATCCTATCCTGTACTCTATACTATCCCATCCTCTATCCTATCCTATCCCCTATAATATCGTATCCTCTATCCTATAATATCATCTATCCTATCCTATTCTCTATCCTATCCTATCCTCTATCCTATCCTATCCTCTATCGTATCCTATCCTCTATCCTATCCAATCCTCTATCCTATCCTCTATCCCGTCCTGTCCTCTATCCTATCCTATCGTCAATCCTATCCTATCCTCTATGCTATCCTATCCTCTATCCTATCCTATCCTCTATCCTATCCTATCCACTATCCTATCCTATCCTCTATCCTATCCTATCCTCTATCCTATCCTATCCTCTATGCTATCCTATCCTCTATCCTATCCTATCGTCTATTCTATCCTATCCTCTATTCTATCCTATCCTCTATCCTATCCTATCCACTATCCTATCCTATCCACTATCCTATCCTATCCTCTATCCTATCCTATCCTCTATCCTATCCTCTATCCTATCCTATCCTCTATCCTATCCTCTATCATATGCTATCCTCAATCGAATCCTATCCTATCATCTATCCTATCCTATCCTATCATCTATCCTATCCTTTCCCCTATCCTATCCTTTCCTCTATCCTATCCTATCCTCTAGAAGATCGTATCCTCTATCATATCCTATCCTCTATCCTATCCTATCCTCTATCCTATCCTATCTTCTATCCTATCCTATCCTCTATCCTATCCTATCCTCTAACCTATCCTATCCTTAATCCTATCCTATCCTCCATGCTATCCTATCCTCTATCCTATCCTATCCTCTATCCTATCCTATCTTCTATATTATCCTATCCTCTATTTTATCCTGTCCGCAATCCTAACCTATCCTCTATCCTATCCTATCCTCCATCCTATCCTATCCTCTATCCTATCCTGTATCCTATCCTATCCTCTATCCTATCCTGTACTCTATCCTATCCCATCCTCTATCCTATCCTATCCCCTATAATATCGTATAATCTATCCTATAATATCATCTATCCTATCCTATTCTCTATCCTATCCTATCCTCTATCCTATCCTATCCTCTATCGTATCCTATCCTCTATCCTATCCAATCCTCTATCCTGTCCTCTATCCCGTCCTGTCCTCTATCCTATCCTATCGTCAATCCTATAATATCATCTATCCTATCCTATCCTATCCTCTATCCTATCCTATCCTCTATCCTATCCTATCTTCTATCCTATCCTCTATCCTATCCTATCCTCTATCCTCTATCGTATCCTATCCTCTATCCTATCCAAACCTCTATCCTGTCCTCTATCCCGTCCTGTCCTCTATCCTATCCTATCGTCAATCCTATAATATCATCTGTCCTATCCTATCCTCTATCCTATCCTATCCTCTGTCCTATAATATCCTCTATCCTATCCTATCCTCTATCCTATCCTATCCTCCATCCTATCCTATCCTCTATCCTATCCTGTATCCTATCCTATCCTCTATCCTATCCTGTACTCTATCCTATCCCATCCTCTATCCTATCCTATCCCCTATAATATCGTATCCTCTATCCTATAATATCATCTATCCTATCCTATTCTCTATCCTATCCTATCCTCTATCCTATCCTATCCTCTATCGTATCCTATCCTCTATCCTATCCAATCCTCTATCCTATCCTATCATATCATCTATCGTATCCTATCCTCTATCCTATCCTATCTTCTATCCTATCCTATCCTCCATCCTATCCTATCCTCTATCCTATCCTATCCTCTATCCTATCCTATCTTCTATATTATCCTATCCTCTATTTTATCCTGTCCTCAATCCTAACCTATCCTCTATCCTATCCTATCCTCCATCCTATCCTATCCTCTATCCTATCCTGTATCCTATCCTATCCTCTATCCTATCCTGTACTCTATCCTATCCCATCCTCTATCCTATCCTATCCCCTATAATATCGTATAATCTATCCTATAATATCATCTATCCTATCCAATTCTCTATCCTATCCTATCCTCTATCCTATCCTCTATCGTATCCTATCCTCTATCCTATCCAATCCTCTATCCTGTCCTCTATCCCGTCCTGTCCTCTATCCTATCCTATCGTCAATCCTATAATATCATCTATCCTATCCTATCCTATCCTCTATCCTATCCTATCCTCTATCCTATCCTATCTTCTATCCTATCCTCTATCCTATCCTATCCTCTATCCTCTATCGTATCCTATCCTCTATCCTATCCAATCCTCTATCCTGTCCTCTATCCCGTCCTGTCCTCTATCCTATCCTATCGTCAATCCTATAATATCATCTATCCTATCCTATCCTCTATCCTATCCTATCCTCTATCCTATCCTATCCTCTATAGTATAATAGCCTCTATAATATCGTATCCTCTATCCTATCCTATCCTCAATCCTATCCTATCCTATCCTCTGTCCTATAATATCCTCTATCCTATCCTATCCTCTATCCTATCCTATCCTCCATCCTATCCTATCCTCTATCCTATCCTGTATGCTATCCTATCCTCTATCCTGTCCTGTACTCTATCCTATCCCATCCTCTATCCTATCCTATCCCCTATAATATCGTATCCTCTATCCTATAATATCATCTATCCTATCCTATTCTCTATCCTATCCTATCCTCTATCCTATCCTATCCTCTATCGTATCCTATCCTCTATCCTATCCAATCCTCTATCCTATCCTCTATCCCGTCCTGTCCTCTATCCTATCCTATCGTCAATCCTATCCTATCCTCTATGCTATCCTATCCTCTATCCTATCCTATCGTCTATCCTATCCTATCCTCTATCCTATCCTATCCTCTATCCTATCCTATCCTCTATGCTATCCTATCCTCTATCCTATTCTATCGTCTATTCTATCCTATCCTCTATGCTATCCTCTCCTCTATCCTATCCTATCGTCTATTCTATCCTATCCTCTATTCTATCCTATCCTCTATCCTATCCTATCCACTATCCTATCCTATCCTCTATCCTATCCTATCCTCTATCCTATCCTCTATCATATGCTATCCTCAATCAAATCCTATCCTATCCTCTATCCTATCCTATCCACTATCCTATAATAGAATCTATCCTACGCTATTCTCTATACTATCCCATCCTCTAACCTATCCTATCCTTAATCCTATCCTATCCTCCATGCTATCCTATCCTCTATCCTATCCTATCATATCATCTATCGTATCCTATCCTCCATGCTATCCTATCCTCTATCCTATCCTATCATATCATCTATCGTATCCTATCCTCTATCCTATCCTATCTTCTATCCTATCCTATCCTCCATCCTAACCTATCCTCTATCCTATCCTATCCTCCATCCTATCCTATCCTCTATCCTATCCTGTATCCTATCCTATCCACTATCCTATCCTGTACTCTATCCTATCCCATCCTCTATCCTATCCTATCCCCTATAATATCGTATAATCTATCCTATAATATCATCTATCCTATCCTATCCTATCCTCTATCCTATCCTATTCTCTGTGCTATTCTCTATCCTATCCTATCCTCTATCCTATCCCATTCTCTATCCTATCCTATCGTCTTTCCTATCCTATTATCTATCCTATCGTATCCTCTTTCCTATAGTACCATCTATCCTATCCTATTCTCTATCGTCTCCTAGCCTGTATCCTATCCAATCTTCTATCCTATCCTCTATGCTATCCTATTCTCTATCGTCTCCTAGCCTGTATCCTATCCAATCTCCTATCCTATCCTCTATTCTATCCTATTCTCTGTGCTATCCTCTATCCTATCCTATCCTCTATCCTATCCTATCCTCTATCCTATCCAATCCTCTATCCTGTCCTCTATCCCGTCCTGTCCTCTATCCTATCCTATCGTCAATCCTATAATATCATCTGTCCTATCCTATCCTCTATCCTATCCTATCCTCTATAGTATAATAGCCTGTATAATATCGTATCCTCTATCCTATCCTATCCTCAATCCTATCCTATCCTATCCTCTGTCCTATAATATCCTCTATCCTATCCTATCCTCTATCCTATCCTATCCTCCATCCTATCCTATCCTCTATCCTATCCTGTATCCTATCCTATCCTCTATCCTATCCTGTACTCTATACTATCCCATCCTCTATCCTATCCTATCCCCTATAATATCGTATCCTCTATCCTATAATATCATCTATCCTATCCTATTCTCTATCCTATCCTATCCTCTATCCTATCCTATCCTCTATCGTATCCTATCCTCTATCCTATCCAATCCTCTATCCTATCCTCTATCCCGTCCTGTCCTCTATCCTATCCTATCGTCAATCCTATCCTATCCTCTATGCTATCCTATCCTCTATCCTATCCTATCCTCTATCCTATCCTATCCACTATCCTATCCTATCCTCTATCCTATCCTATCCTCTATCCTATCCTATCCTCTATGCTATCCTATCCTCTATCCTATCCTATCGTCTATTCTATCCTATCCTCTATTCTATCCTATCCTCTATCCTATCCTATCCACTATCCTATCCTATCCACTATCCTATCCTATCCTCTATCCTATCCTATCCTCTATCCTATCCTCTATCCTATCCTATCCTCTATCCTATCCTCTATCATATGCTATCCTCAATCGAATCCTATCCTATCATCTATCCTATCCTATCCTATCCTCTATCCTATCCTGTACTCTATCCTATCCCATCCTCTATCCTGTCCTATCCCCTATAATATCGTATCCTCTATCCTATAATATCATCTATCCTATCCTATGCTCTATCCTATCCTATCCTCTATCCTATCCTATCCTCTATCGTATCCTATCCTCTATCCTATCCAATCCTCTATCCTATCCTCTATCCCGTCCTGTCCTCTATCCTATCCTATCGTCAATCCTATCCTATCCTCTACGCTATCCTATCCTCTATCCTATCCTATCGTCTATCCTATCCTATCCTCTAACCTATCCTATCCTCTATCCTATCCTATCCACTATCCTATCCTATCCTCTATCCTATCCTATCCTCTATCCTATCCTATCCTCTATGCTATCCTATTATCTATCCTATCCTATCGTCTATTCTATCCTATCTTCTATTCTATCCTATCCTCTATCCTATCCTATCCACTATCCTATCCTATCCTATCCTCTATCCTATAATATAATCTATCCTACGCTATTCTCTATCCTATCCCATCCTCTTCCCTATCCCATACTCTATCCTATCATATCCTCTATCCTATCCTATCCACTATCCTATCCTATCCTCTTTCCTATCCTATTCTCTATCCTATCCTATCCTCTATCCTATCCTATACTTTATCGTATCCTGTCCTCTATCCTATCCAATCCTTTATATTATCCTCTATCCTATCCTATCCTCTATCCTTTCCTATCCTCTATCCTATCCTATCCTCTATCCTATCCTATCCTCTAACCTATCCTATCCTTAATCCTATCCTATCCTCCATGCTACCCTATCCTCTATCCTATCCTATCATATCATCTATCGTATCCTATCCTCCATGCTATCCTATCCTCTATCCTTTCCTATCATATCATCTATCCTATCCTATCCTCTATCCTATCCTATCCTCTATCCTATCCAATCCTCTATCCTGTCCTCTATCCCGTCCTGTCCTCTATCCTATCCTATCGTCAATCCTATAATATCATCTATCCTATCCTATCCTCTATCCTATCCTATCCTCTATCCTATCCTATCCTCTATCCTATCCTGTACTCTATCCTATCCCATCCTCTATCCTATCCTGTCCCCTATAATATCGTATCCTCTATCCTATAATATCATCTATCCTATCCTATTCTCTATCCTATCCTATCCTCTATCCTATCCTATCCTCTATCGTATCCTATCCTCTATCCTATCCAATCCTCTATCCTATCCTCTATCCCGTCCTGTCCTCTATCCTATCCTATCGTCAATCCTATCCTATCCTCTATGCTATCCTATCCTCTATCCTATCCTATCGTCTATCCTATCCACTATCCTATCCTATCCTCTATCCTATCCTATCCTCTATCCTATCCTATCCTCTATGCTATCCTCTCCTCTATCCTATCCTATCGTCTATTCTATCCTATCCTCTATTCTGTCCTATCCTCTATCTAATCCTATCCACTATCCTATCCTATCCTCTATCCTATCCTATCCTCTATCCTATCCTCTATCATATGCTATCCTCAATCGAATCCTATCCTATCCTCTATCCTATCCTATCCTCTATCCTATAATATAATCTATCCTACGCTATTCTCTATCCTATCCCATCCTTAATCCTATCCTATCCTCCATGCTATCCTATACTCTATCCTATCCTATCATATCATCTATCGTATCCTATCCTCCATGCTATCCTATCCTCTATCCTATCCTATCATATCATCTATCGTATCCTATCCTCTATCCTATCCTATCTTCTATCCTATCCTATCCTCCATCCTATCCTATCCTCTATCCTATCCTATCCTCTATCCTATCCTATCTTCTATATTATCCTATCCTCTATTTTATCCTGCCCTCAATCCTATCCTATCCTCTATCGTATCCTATCCTCTTTCCTATCCTATTCTCTATCCTATCCTATCCTCTATCCTATCCTATCCTCTATCCTATAATATCCTCTATAATATCGTATCCTCTATCCTATCCTATCCTCAATCCTATCCTATCCTATCCTCTGTCCTATAATATCCTCTATCCTATCCTATCCTCTATCCTATCCTATCCTCCATCCTATCCTGTCCTCTATCCTATCCTGTATCCTATCCTATCCTCTATCCTATCCTGTACTCTATCCTATCCCATCCTCTAAACTATCCAATCCTCTATCCTGTCCTCTATCCCGTCCTGTCCTCTATCCTATCCTATCGTCAATCCTATAATATCATCTATCCTATCCTATCCTATCCTCTATCCTATCCTATCCTCTATCCTATCCTATCCTCTATCCTATCCTATCCTCTATCCTCTATCCTATCCAATCCTCTATCCTATACTCTATCCTATCCTCTATCATATGCTATCCTCATTCGAATCCTATCCTATCCTCTATCCTATCCTATCCTCTATCCTATAATATAATCTATCCTACGCTATTCTCTATCCTATCCCATCCTCTTCCCTAACCCATACTCTATCCTATCATATCCTCTATCCTATCCTATCCACTATCCTATGCTATCCTCTTTCCTATCCTATTCTCTATCCTATCCTATCCTCTATCCTATCCTATCCTCCATCCTATCCTATCCTCTATCCTATCCTGTATCCTATCCTATCCTCTATCCTATCCTATCCTCTAAACTATCCAATCCTCTATCCTGTCCTCTATCCCGTCCTGTCCTCTATCCTATCCTATCGTCAATCCTATAATATCATCTATCCTATCCTATCCTCTATCCTATCCTATCCTCTATCCTATCCTATCCTCTATCCTATCCTATCCTCTATCCTATCCTATCCTCTATCCTATCCTATCCTCTATCCTATCCTCTATCCTATCCTATCCTGTATCCTATAATATCATCTATCCTACGCTATTCTCTATCCTATCCCATCCTCTTCCCTAACCCATACTCTATCCTATCATATCCTCTATCCTATCCTATCCACTATCCTATGCTATACTCTTTCCTATCCTATTCTCTATCCTATCCTATCCACTATCCTATGCTATCCTCTTTCCTATCCTATTCTCTATCCTATCCTATCCTCTATCCTATCCTATACTCTATCGTATCCTGTCCCCTATCCTATCCAATCCTTTATCCTATCCTCTATCCTATCCTATCCTCTATCCTTTCCTATCCTCTATCCTATCCTATCCTGTATCCTATCCTATCCTCTAACGTATCCTATCCTTAATCCTATCCTATCCTCCATGCTATCCTATCCTCTATCCTATCCTATCCTTAATCCTATCCTATCCTCTATGCTATCCTATCCTCTATCCTATCCTATCCTATCCTCTATCCTCTATCCTATCCAATCCTCTATCCTATACTCTATCCTATCCTCTATCATATGCTATCCTCAATCGAATCCTATCCTATCCTCTATCCTATCCTATCCTCTATCCTATAATATCATCTATCCTACGCTATTCTCTATCCTATCCCATCCTCTTCCCTAACCCATACTCTATCCTATCATATCCTCTATCCTATCCTATCCACTATCCTATCCTATCCTCTTTCCTATCCCATTCTCTATCCTATTCTATCCTCTATCCTATCCTATACTCTATCGTATCCGGTCCCCTATCCTATCCAATCCTTTATCCTATCCTCTATCCTATCCTATCCTTAATCCTATCCTATCCTCTATCCTATCCTATCCTATCCTCTATCGTATCCTATCCTCTATCCAATCCAATCCTCTATCCTGTCCTCTATCCGTCCTGACCTCTATCCTATTCTATCGTCAATCCTATCCTATCCTCTATGCTATCCTATCCTCTATCCTATCCTATCGTCTATCCTATCCTATCCTCTATCCTATCCTATCCTCTATCCTATCCTATCCACTATCCTATCCTATCCTCTATCCTATCCTATCCTCTATCCTATCCTATCCTCTATGCTATCCTATCCTCTATCCTATCCTATCGTCTATTCTATCCTATCCTCTATTCTATCCTATCCTCTATCCTATCCTATCCACTATCCTATCCTATCCTCTATCCTATCCTATCCTCTATCCTATCCTATCCTCTATCCTATCCTATCCTCTATCCTATCCTATCCACTATCCTATCCTATCCTCTTTCCTATCCCATTCTCTATCCTATTCTATCCTCTATCCTATCCTATACTCTATCGTATCCGGTCCCCTATCCTATCCAATCCTTTATCCTATCCTCTATCCTATCCTATCCTTAATCCTATCCTATCCTCCATGCTATCCTATCCTCTATCCTATCCTATCCTATCCTCTATCGTATCCTATCCTCTATCCAATCCAATCCTCTATCCTGTCCTCTATCCGTCCTGACCTCTATCCTATTCTATCGTCAATCCTATCCTATCCTCTATGCTATCCTATCCTCTATCCTATCCTATCGTCTATCCTATCCTATCCTCTATCCTATCCTATCCTCTATCCTATCCTATCCACTATCCTATCCTATCCTCTATCCTATCCTATCCTCTATCCTATCCTATCCTCTATGCTATCCTATCCTCCATCCTATCCTATCGTCTATTCTATCCTATCCTCTATTCTATCCTATCCTCTATCCTATCCTATCCACTATCCTATCCTATCCTCTATCCTATCCTATCCTCTATCCTATCCTATCCTCTATCCTATCCTATCCTCTATCCTATCCTATCCTCTATCCTATCCTATCCTCTATCCTATCCTCGATCCTATCCTATCCTCTATCCTATAATATCATCTATCCTATCCTCTTCCGTATCCTATCCTATCCTCTATAATATCGTATCCTGTATCCTATCCTGTCCTCTTTCCTATCCTATCCTCAATCCTATCCTATCCTCTATCATATCGTATCCTCTATCCTATCCAATCCTCTATCCTTTCCGATCCTCTATCCTATCGTATCCTCTATAATATCGTATCCTCTATCATATCCTATCCTCTTTCCTATAATATCATTTATCCTATCCTATTCCCTAGCCTATCATATCCTCTATCCTATCCTAACCTCTATCCTATCCTATCCTCGTTCCTATCCTATCCTCGTTCCTATCCTATCCTCAATTCTATCCTATACTCCATCCTATCCTATCCGCTATCCTATCCTATCCTCTATCCTATCCAATCCTCTATCCTATTATCTATCCTATTCTGTATCCAATCCTATCCTATTTCGCCTCCTATCCTCTATCCTATCCAATCCCCTATCCTATCCTCTATCCTATCCTTTCCACTATCCTATTCTTTCCTCTATCCTATCCTATCCTCTAGAAGATCGTATCCTCTATCCTATCCAATCCTCTATCCTATCCGAGCCTCTATCCTATCCTCTATAATATCGTATCCTCTATCCTATCCTATCCTCTATCCTATCCTCTATCCTTTATCCTAACCTATCCTCTATCGTATCCTATCCCCTATCCTAACCTATACTCTATCCTATCCTATCCACTATCCTATAATATTCTCTATCCCATCCTATCCTCTACCCTATCCTATCCTCTATAATATCCTATCCTATATCCTATACTATCCTCTATCCCATAATATCATATATCCTATGGTATCCTCTACCCTATCCTATCATCTGTCCTACCCTATCCTGTATCCTATCCTCTATCCTATCCTATCCTCAATCCTATCCTATCTTCTATGCTATCCTATCCTCTATCCTGTCCTATCCTCTATCCTGTCCTATCCTCTATCCTATCCTCTATCCTATCCTATCGTCTATCCTATCCTACCCTCTATCCTATCCTATCCTCTTTCCTATCCTATCCTCTATCCTATCCTCTATCCTATC
This sequence comes from Halictus rubicundus, assembly GCF_050948215.1. Lineage (NCBI taxonomy): Eukaryota > Metazoa > Arthropoda > Insecta > Hymenoptera > Halictidae > Halictus > Halictus rubicundus. The sequence goes on along the minus strand of NW_027488974.1, from coordinate 4,189 downwards.
GTATCCTCTATCCTATCCCATACTCTGCCCTATCCTATACTCTATCCTATCATATCCTCTATCCTATCCTATCCACTATCCTACAATATCCTCTATCCTATCCTATACTCTACCCTATCCTATCCTCTATAATATCTTATCCTCTATCCTATACTATCCTCTATCCTATCCTATCCTCTTTCCTATCCTATCCTCAACCCTATCCTATCCTCAATTCCATCCTATACTCCATGCTATCCTATCTGCTATCCTATCCTATCCTCTATAATATCGTATCCTCTATCATATCCTATCCTCTTTCCTATAATACCATCTATCCTATCCTATTCCCTATCCTATCCTATCCTCTATCCTATCCTATCCTCTATCCTATCCTATCGTCAACCCTATCCTATCCTCAATTCTATCCTATACTCCATTCTATCCTATCCGCTATCCTATCCTATCCTCTATAATATCGTATCCTCTATCATATCCTATCCTCTATCCTATAATATCCTCTATCCTATCCAATCCACTATCCTATCCTCTATCCTATTCTCTATCCAATCCTATCCTCCTTCGTCTCCTATCCTCTATCCTATCCAATCCTCTGTCCTATCCTCTATCCTATCCTTTCCACTATCCTATCCTTTCCTCTATCCTATCCAGTCCTCTATCCTATCCTATCCTCTATCCTATCCAATCCCCTATCCTATCCTCTATCCTATCCTATCCTCTATCCTATCCTATCCTCTATCCTATCCTCTCCTCTATCCTATCCTATCCTCTTTCCTATCCTATCCTCAATCCTATCCTATCCACTATCCTATCCTATCCTCTATCCTATCCTATCCTCTATCCTACCCTACCCTCTATAATATCGTATCCTCTATCATATCATATCCTCTTTCCTATAATATCATCTATCCTATCCAATCGCCTATCCTATCCTGTATCCTATCCTATTCTCTATGCTATCCTCTATCCTATCCTATCCACTATCCTATCCTATCCTTTATCCTATCCTATCCTCTCTCCAATCCTATCATCAATCCTATCGTATCGAATATCCTATCCCATCCTCTATCCTATCCTATCCTCTATCCTATCCTTTCCTCTGTCCTATCCTGTCCTCTATCCTATAATATCATCTATCCTATCCTATCCTCTATCCTATCCTATCCTCTATCCTATCGTATCCTCTATCCTATCATATCCTCTATACTATCCTATTCTCTATCGTATCTTCTATTCCATCCAATCCTCTATCGTATCCTATCCTCTATCCGATCCAATCCTATATCCTATACTCAATCCTATCCTATCCTCTATCCTATCCTATCCTCTATCCTATCCTATACTCTATCCTATCCTTTGCCGCTATCCTATCTGATCCTCTATCCTATGCTATCCTCAATTGTATCCTATCCTATCCTCCATCCTATCCTCATTCCTATCCTCAATGATATCCTATCCTATCCCCTAACCTATCCTATCCTCTATCCTATCCTCTATGCTATCCTATCTTCTATCCTCTCCTATCCTCTATCCTATCCTATCCTCTATCTTATGTTATCCTCTATCGTCTCCTAACCTCGAGCCCATCCAATCCTCTATCCTATCCTCTATCCTATCCTATCCGATCCTCCATCCTATCCTATTCTCTATAATATCGTATCCGCTATCATATCCTATCCTCTTTCCTATAACATCATCTACCCTATCCGAATCTCTTTCCTATCCTATCCTCTTTCCTATCCTATCCTCAATCCTATCCTATCAGCTATCTTATCCAATCCCCTATCATATTCTCTATCCTATCCTATTCTCTGTGCTATCCTCTATCCTATCCTATCCTCTATCCTATCCCATTCTCTATCCTATCCTATCCTCTATCCTATCCTATCCTCTATCCTATCCTATCCGCTATCCTATCCTATTCTCTATCATATCCTATCCTCTATCGTATCCTATCCGTATCCGATCCAATCCCCTATCCTATCCTATCCTCTATCCTACCCTATCCTCTATCCTATCCTATCCTCTATCCCATCCTATCCTATATATCCTATCCTATCCTCTATCCTATCCTATCCTCTATCCTATCCTATCCTCTATCATATCCTATCGTCTATCCTATCCTATCCTCTATCCTATCCTATCCTCTACCCTATCCTATCCTCTATAATATCTTATCCTCTATCCTATCCCATTCTCTGTCCTATCCTATCCTCTTTCCTATCCTATCCTCTATCCTATCCAATCCTATATCGTATCCTCTATCCTATCCTATCCTCTATCCTATCCTATCCTCTATCCTATCCTATCCTCTATCCTATCCTATCCTCTTTCCTACCCTATCCTCTAGCCTATCCCATCCTATATCGTATCCTCTATCCTATCCTATCCTCTATCCTATCCTATCCTCTATCCTATCCAAACCTCAATCCTATCATATCCTCTATCCTATCCTATCCCCCTATCCTATCCTATCCTCTATCCTATCCTATCCTCTATCCTATCCTATCCGCTATCCTATCCTATCCTCTATCATATCCGATCCTCTATCGTATCCTATCCGTATCCGATCCAATCCCCTATCCTATCCTATCCTCTATCCTACCCTATCCTCTATCCTATCCTATCCTCTATTCCATCCTATCCTATATATCCTATCCTATCCTCTATCCTATCCTATCCTCTATCCTATCCTATCCTCTACCATATCCAATCCTCTATCCTATCCTATCGTCTATCCTATCCTATCCTCTATCCTATCCTATCCTCTACCCTATCCTATCCTCTATAATATCTTATCCTCTATCCTATCCCATTCTCTGTCCTATCCTATCCTCTTTCCTATCCTATCCTCTATCCTATCCAATCCTATATCGTATCCTCTATCCTATCCTATCCTCTATCCTATCCTATCCTCTATCCTATCCTATCCTCTTTCCTATCCTATCCTCTATCCTATCCAATCCTATATCGTATCCTATATCCTATCCTATCCTATATCCTATCCTATCCTCTATCCTATCCAAACCTCTATCATATCCTATCCTCTATCCTACCCTATCCTCTATCCTACCCTATCCTCTATCCCATCCTATCCTATATATCCTATCCTATCCTCTATCCTATCCTATCCTCTATCCTATCCTATCCTCTATCATATCCAATCCTCTATCCTATCCTATCGTCTATCCTATCCTATCCTCTATCCTATCCTATCCTCTACCCTATCCTATCCTCTATAATATCTTATCCTCTATCCTATCCCATTCTCTGTCCTATCCTATCCTCTTTCCTATCCTATCCTCTATCCTATCCAATCCTATATCGTATCCTCTATCCTATCCTATCCTCTATCCTATCCTATCCTCTATCCTATCCTATCCTCTTTCCTATCCTATCCTCTAGCCTATCCAATCCTATATCGTATCCTATATCCTATCCTATCCTATATCCTATCCTATCCTCTATCCTATCCAAACCTCTATCCTATCCTATCCACTATCGTATCCTATCCTCTATCCTATCCTATCCTCTATCCTATCCTATCCTCTATCCTATCCTATCCTCTCTCCAATCCTATCCTCAATCCTATCCTATCCTCTATCCTATCCTATCCTCTATCCTATCCTATCCTCTATCCTATCCTATCCTCTCTCCAATCCTATCCTCAATCCTATCCTATCCTCTATCCTATCCTATTCTCTGTGCTATCTTCTATCCTATCCTATCCTCTTTCCTATCCCATTCTCTATCCTATTCTATCCTCTATCCTATCCCATACTCTATCGTATCCGGTCCCCTATCCTATCCAATCCTTTATCCTATCCTCTATCCTATCCTATCCTCTATCCTTTCCTATCCTATATCCTATACTCAATCCTATCCTATCCTCTATCCTATCCTATCCTCTATCCTATCCTATACTCTATCCTATCCTTTGCCGCTATCCTATCTGATCCTCTATCCTATCCTATCCTCCATCCTATCGTATCCTCTTTCCTATAATATCATCTATCCTATCCAATCCTCTATCCTATCCTCTATCCTATCCTCTATGCTATCCTATCTTCTATCCTATCCTATCCTCTATCCTATCCTATCCTCTTTCCTATCCTATCCTCTATCCTATCCTCTCCTCTATCCTATCCTATCCTCTTTCCTATCCTATCCTCAATCCTATCCTATCCAC